>NW_009210186.1:15097-17617 GCF_000690835.1 Fulmarus glacialis
GTGTGGAAGGCGGTATCCTCCTCCCATAATAGCGGCAGCTAAACAGCCGGCTGCTTCCCACAGAGCCAGCACCCCTCCTGCCCGCCGGGCTGCTGGGGGGGACAGGGACCCCAACGGGCAGAGCCTGCGGTGGGGGAAGGTGGAGAGGTGGCTTTGGGGAGGCTGGCAGGGCCCCGGGGTGCTGGGGTAGGGAGCTGTGCTTGCGATGGGGCTGGGCTGCGCGTGGGGGGCTTTTGCACCTGCTTGTGCAAACCCAGGGCCTGTGGCAAAGCTCGTCTTCGTTCTTGAACGTGGCTTTCCTTGTGATACATGCTCCGGGGTGGCATCGAAGTGCCCCAACATCACCAAAGGTGCAGAGCGCCCGCCTTGCTGGATGAGCAGTGTGCAGGTATCTAGCAGGGACAGCAGCCCGGGCTGTAACAAACAACATCCCCAGGTCACCGAACCCACAGGGCTCCAGCCTCAAAGACAACCAAGATGTTATAAGGAGGTTTAAAGATTTCTTTTTCCAGTTCCTAGGCTTGCAGGGACTGACGGCTGTGTGTACTTCCCCCTCTTCAGGCAGAAGGGTTCAAGATCTTCTCCCCAGCCCCATTCCCCCAAATCAGAAGATTTCGGTACACTACACTGCCATCAAACACAACTTGAGGGGTGGGAGGTGGGGGAGCGAGGAGCCACCAAGGCCCCCTGGAAGCGCTGGTACCCACGGGTGATGCTCAGTAGCACCAGTGCTGCTTTATCTGGGCTTACTTTGACCTACAGGGCCCATGGTTGCAGCCCTTAAAGTCGTAACTTGATTCTGCAGCCCTATAAATATGGCCAGTGCACCCTATGAATATGACCAGTGCAAAACAGTAACAGTAACTGCAGTAACAGTTGTCTAATCTGGTTAAATGTAATGACTATGATCCATCAGATCAGCTGAGCGCAGAGCGGGAGTCATAGGGACCCCAGGAGGAGTCTCTGCCCGGTGCTGGCTGCACAGTGGGCGAGGAAGAATGCCAGCCAGCTCTTCACTGATGTGAAAACACACCGAGGATGAATAGTTTTGCAGCAGTGAAGATGGCACGCGGCCACACAATGGTCCAGTTCCTAGAGAAGTTCATGAGGAATTTGCTGTGTGTCCTTTTGGGTCAGCTCCATGTTGTGCCTCCATACCTGTTAGGAGCACGGCCCCTGTCTGGCGGTCGTTGGAGACCAACCTCTCTCTGAAGCCACCATGCCCTGCCACGTTACCAGTCAAAAGCTCATTAGCTAACTGGGAGCTGCACAGAATGCTCAGCTGGTGCCTCCCTGGCACGATCCACCCATCCCGTGGGTTTTACACTGGGAAGCTGTTTCTTCCCTTTATGTAACCTGCCTAAGCACGGATTTCTACATCGGTGATCAGATGACACCAGGAGGGGGACAAAGGGGTTGCAAACGGATGTTTCAAAGCCTCCTTCTTTTTCTGCAAGAAACAGGAGGCTCATGCCACAGGCAGAGTGAAGCAGCAGAGACACCTCCAACAGCAGCCGTTTTCCAGCCAGAATTGTCCCTCTGTTCCTTATCTCCCTCTTAAGATCCCCGCTTGCCCCTTTCTGCTGGGTTAGTTGGTGCTAAGGCTTCGACAGCCTGCGAGGAGACATCACCCTTTATCTGAGACAGATGAACAGATCCTGAGACACCACAGCCCCATAACACTGACACGGAGCAATTTGATTTAGGGTGTAGGAGATGACTGCTCTGCCCATGGCTCCCTCCTCCCTTTATAGCTCAACTTTCTGCCCCTTATTGCCCACCCTTGGCAGCGTCACCAGACAGGAACCGGCAACGGCCACTATTGCCTTGCTGTGACTTTTGCATCAGAGACTCAAACTTGAGGAGGAATTGCTCTGCACAGCAACTGCAAGGTGTCTGTCCTACAAAGGCTGAGCATTCAGGCTGTCTTAGAGTGCAAGCACAAGCAGGTAAGCCTGAGCACCGTGCTCTGAATTGCATTGACTATTTGGGAGCTTTGAGTCTTCCTTTGAGTCTGAGAGCGGAGATCAGCGAAGGAGACTTGGACCAGAGCAGGGCTCTCATGCATGCATCGCGGTGGGGATCACAGGATCATCCGTTTGGAGCTAATGTCGGGGAGGAATCAAGGGGAGGGTAAGTTTTATCTCTTTCTCCAGTGGCTGGAGAAGACCAATGTGGAGGTTGTCAGCAGGGCCCCATGTTGCAGGGTGCTCCCTGGCCTTGCCAGGGCATTGCCCATTGACAAGGGGTCTGGGCACAACTGGGAATGAATGGGGACCCGGGGACGCGGGGGCTTTGCCGTACCTACCTGCATAGGTACCTGCATGCTTCCAGGGAAGAGGAGCACATGGGGTAGAACCGTAGGGCACGGACATTTCTCAGTTGCAGCACAAACCACATTCTCCCTTTTTTACTACTGTAAGAAACTTCATTCAGAAGAAAACATTAGAGCACACTGCCCGGCTGGCTCTGCAGAACACAGAAAACAAGCGGGAGGGATGGGAGCAGCAGGGAAGAGCG
>NW_009210186.1:17636-21188 GCF_000690835.1 Fulmarus glacialis
CTCATCCCAGGCAGAACGGTGCAAGGGCTGGGAAGAAACTCTCTGCGTGCCATTTGCCAGAGTCATCTTTGTGGTCCTGGAAACAAGTGCCAGATCCTGGAAACGCTGCTGGAAGAGAAGCTGTACCATGAATTTTAAACATAAGGCAGCCCTGAAGAGGCAATAAATATGTCTGCATGCACATGCCAACCTTCTCACCTCTTCCCACTTTGACACCCAGACATGGTATCCGACCTCTGAGATACCCTGCCCCATTACAGAGGCCTGAGCTGAGTCCTGTCCAACATGTCATTCCCAAAGTTCACCCTCCTGTTGATCTTATTTCCCTCTCTGATCCTCCTGCCCTGCCCAGGTTGGCTCATGTCCAAGTGTCCAGGGCAAAAGATAGCAATCAGGAGGGTATGGGAATCATGGGGCCGATAGCAGTAATTTATAGCTCAAACTGCAGTGGATTTGAGTTCAAGGGGGTGGCTGGAAGGGCAGTTTAATGAAGTGCAAGGGCATGGGCAGCATGAGATACCGAAGCTGGAAAAAATACCAGCCTACTACTAAATAATTTCCTTCTGACTAAGCATGTCCTGCAGCCTCTAAATCCTTCTTCCAAAGGATTTAATAAATCCCCTGCTTTCCCCATCCCCCCCAAACCAGACACTCCTGTGTGGAAGGTGGGTCCATCCCCCCCGTGTCTTCCACAGTCTACAGCAAATAGATGGGAGCTGCTCCCAGGGTCATCCTGGTGGGTCTGTCATGCCATTAGCCAAGGAGGAGCAGGGAGCAATGTCCCAGGAAGGTCACTGCAGCAAGGCATGGGGATGGAGATGGGGAGAGCCGCTTCTCCAGCTTCTGAGTTGCTTTGCAAGAGAACTGGGATGGAGATGAGAAGCTGGTGCAATGAAGGCGCAGCAGATACCATATGCACCTTTGATCCAGTCTTGCTTCCATTTCCTGGAGGCAAATGGTCTGGCAGACACTGATGGGATCCCCCGCTGCCCATCAGCTTCTCCCGATCCTGCTTAGCCCATAAATTAGACTCAATGTCATAGCTGTGGACAGCAGTTTCCAGGCCAATGGGGCAGAGCCAACATCCTTATTCCAACCTTTCTTTGTGCCCGCACTGGCAAGAAAGAAATGTGGGGCTCCTTTCCCCATATCCACTTAACAGGGAGGTTGTGCAACGCGGCGGGACGGTGGTGGCCTCCACCATGTCACTTAAAAGCCTGAGCAAACCAGAGGCCCTTCGGAGCAGACATCCGGGGCTCAAGGCAGGTGGTGCTGCTCCTGCTGCTCGCCCCTTGCCACTGCCTTGCTTTATGCCTTGAACGGATTTCAAAGCCCTTGGCACCGCCTCTGAAGAGCCACAAAGAGCTGGCCCTGGAAGAGGGCTGCGGCTAGAAAAGCAGATGCTATATCACTCCTCTTTGCTTGGAGGACGGCTGGGAAGAGGAGGCCCAGGAAATGAGGGTGTATTTCATGTTGACTTTGCTATTTGGTGCGATGCCAGAGTATTCGGCAGTGGGGGAGGAGGGAAAGATTATGTTTGCTGCAAAGAAAACTGAGTTACTCTGCCAGGGAAATCTCCTCCGAGATTAAAATCCGATGGGACGCTCACCCTTGATGCCCCAGACCGGCGTGGCGTGCCCTGCCGCAAGGTCGCTGCCCCGCAGTAGGTACAGCTCAAATCACCGGCAGTGGGGGGAATTACCATAACCCCAGGGCCGTGCCGCAGCTAACACCCTCCCTGAGCACGTTTTCCCTCCCAAAACCCTGATGCAAAGCTGGGTGTCCCCCCCTTGCCCATTCCCTGCCAGCCCTTTCCCGGCATAAAAGGCTGAGCTCAAGCCCAGCCAGCCCCTACCCTGGTTGCCTCATGGACACAGGGCTGCCCTGTGGGGAGGGACCCTCGTCCTACTGCTAAGCCCATCCCTATCCCTACCCTGAACCTGAGTCAGGGAGGGAATGAACCACCCCCCCTCTCTCTTTTCTTTAGACCAGCCCATTTCCTACCACTGCAGCTCTTGCAACATCCGAAATCCAGCTCTTGAGATGTTAGTTTGGCTGATGTTTTCTACAGCGAGCCATAGACCGTGTATCCTATACCGTGATATCATATAGGATATCCTATATATTGTGCCTGCATCCTACTTCTCACTCAAGCCTGAATCTGAGTGAGCAGGTTGCCCAGGAGGACCAGTTTACCCAGTGAATACTATAACCAGCCCAGTGACAACCAGCACCTGCCCGCTCCCTGGCTCTGCACCCATGGGTGAACAGAGCACTGAGTTTGCTGGATGAACCTCTGTTCTGCCTACGACCAAGTCTACCTTAAGACTCTACCTGTCCTTCACCCACCTGATGCCAGCCATCCCCCCAGCTCTGCTTTCCAACCTGTCCTCGCTGGCGGGGCCCTGGCTGCTCTTCTGTTACCTTGCAGGGATCGTGTCCACAGGTGTAATTCAGAAGGGCTGTAAGGGTTAAAGCCTGGGGCTTTGAATCTTCCAGCGCTCCTCCTCTAGCTGTGTCCTGGAGGTGTGCAGGGCCAGGAAGCGATGGTGGTGCTGGTTATCCATGCAAAATGCGTGCTTTTCAGGCCAGATATTCTGTGTCCTGATACAACTCAGTGGAGTCAATGAGAAGGGCAGATGCTGAGAAACAGATGAAGGAAGCAGGGCACAGGAGAAAAAGAGCCTGAAGTCTTTTTAAGAAATAACACCTATTTATTGACACAGCCCTCACCAGTGCTGCCTGCCCCATCCCTGCAGAGGGAAGATCCCACACAGCTGAGCTGGTCCCGCTTGCCCGGCAATGCCCTTGCCCCCCAGGAGCTGTAATTTGCGGTGTTTCCCGCAGGCAGCTGCAGCACGGTCCCTGCCCAGCTCCAGCAGCTGTTGCAGGAGAGTTGCCACGGGATGTCCCCGAGCTGCTCCGCGCCCCGAGGTCCCGGCTTTCCTCACCCTACGCAAAGAGTTTGTGCAAGAAGCCCTGGGCTCAGCCTCTCCCTGGGGTGGAGCACCACCAGCACGCAGAGGAACACGCTGCCCTCGCCAGCCTCTCCCAGCCACCCCCCAAAAATTGGCACAATTCCGCCTGTCGTCCCTCGGGGTGTCTGCAGTCCAAGCTCCGCTCCTGCAGTTTACCCAACGGCTGCACGCAGTGCCTGCAGGGTCCGACCTGCCTGCTCTTCATTTGCAGCCTAGGGCACCGGCTTGCAGCAGTCGCTGTTTTCTCCCCAAGCATTTAAGGCCCCTGGAGCCAGGAGGATGTTTGTCCCATCCTCCCTTCAGCCGATGCTGTGTCACAACACCCAAAATGACCAGGGGAGCGTGACGCTCCTCTCGAGGTGGCTGCAAAATGTTCAGATGTCAGGACAATCCCATCTGGCTGGTAGTATTGCTGGCAGCAATTTCCCCGCAAGACATAAAAGCTGCCTGGTTACCTGGCCTCCTGCTTTCCACCCTTTGCAATGAGGCCACTACCTTCAAGTCCTCAACTTACCGAGATCCCTAAAGACTTGGTTGCATTAAGCCACTACGCACCTTCCCGGGCCAAGGCTTC
>NW_009210186.1:21206-22195 GCF_000690835.1 Fulmarus glacialis
TGCCGTCGACTCAGCAGAGCTCCTCCGACCCTGCAGATGAGCAGCCACAAGATGGCCTCTGCCTCTCATCGGGCATCGCTGCATCTCAGCACAACTGTGCATCTGAGCAGGCAACATGGGACATGTTATCCTGCCTGCCCTGCTGGTCCTGGGTCCGAACACCCATCTCTTACCTCAAGGATGGGCATTGGACATCCCTGATACCTCTGTGCTCTAAGCACGGCTCACACCTTGGCAAGCTTATCCTGAGGTGCTGCCCCACGAACATACCAGAAAAGACCAAAATGTGTTTATTATTTCGCGCACAGTAATCATCAGCTCATGCTCCGTGGCTGCTAAGCCCAAGGGACCTGCAGAAAGCCCTGACGCAGGGAAGAGGCACAGGGACCGGCAGCTCCCCTGCAAGGCAGCTAATGTCCTTCAGTTAAACCCCCTGAAACCCAGCATGTTCCGTGTTTTCATCCCTGCACCCACCCCAGCCGCTTCCCGGGGGGCTTTGGGAGGGCAGCAGGCTGGAGCCCAACTGGCAGCCGCTATCAATCACCCCCCAGCACCCCAGGACCGCTGGATTTACACCAGCCTCCTGCTCTGCAAACACAGCAGCTGCTGCGAGCACAAGAGTCAGAGCCGAGGAAAAACAGCAAAGCAAAGAGGAGGGGGGGAAAAAAAAACCCTCGGAGCAGGCAGGAAAGCCTGAAAAGATCTGGTTGGACTCAGGGTGGACGAAGCCCTGCTTTCCTTGCTCTGCCTCCCCCCCTCCTTTCTCCTTCGACCCACCCCTAAAAAAACGGCTGATCTGCCTGCAATTAAAAACAAGGCTTCCTTGAGCAGCAACGAAATCTCATCTGATTTTTTTGGGGGTAGGCTGCGTTACTGGGAAAGGATGGGGGTTGCCTCCAAGCTCTGACCCACGCCTCCCCTCCGGCCCTAAATTAAAAAACAAGCGGCTCCGAAGGAAGAAGGGGAGAAGGAAAACATGCCGTTCCCTG
>NW_009210187.1:0-286 GCF_000690835.1 Fulmarus glacialis
TGACGCCGGGGCCGATGTAGATCGTGTCCTTCTGGGCAGCGTCATAGCGGCCCACCAGGAGGGTGTACCAGGTCTCCCCTGGCTCTGCTGCTGCTGCCGCCGCCGCAAACCATTCCAGCGTGATGCCGTAGACCGTCTGCTTGGCAATGCGCACTTCTACGTGGGCACCCGGCTCAGCAGGGGCGATGGGGGCCCAGCTCAGGGGAGTGGTGGGCGCCCACGGGGCCGCCACACGGAGGGGGATGGCCACCGAGGGGTTGCCCAAGAAGGTGGCAGCCGTGCAGGT
>NW_009210187.1:574-996 GCF_000690835.1 Fulmarus glacialis
GGTGTTGCCCAAGAAGTTGGCAGCCGTGCAGGTGTAGTTGCCGGCATCTGCTGGCCGTGCCGCTGGGATCAGCAGCTCTGAGCGGACGGTCTCTTCGCTGATGGGCTCGGTGGACACTGCGGGCAGAGGGGAGTGGTGTCAGCAGGCAGGGGCCCCTCCCGCCCACGTAGGCAGGGCGCCCCCACGCCCCCGGGGGAACCCCAAGACCGCTCCAGTGTGGGATGGCGGCCAGGAGGTCAGGCAGGACCTGCCCTGCACAGGCAAAGAGGAAGAGGGGCGCGGGAGTGCGCCAAACCCCACAGCGCTCATCAGCAAAACGTTATCCAGGCCAAAAGGCAATAAATGCACTGAGGCACCCGAGCACAGGAGACCGGGAGTGCATCCAACCCCCATCCCAGCGCAAGCGGCTGGGGGGGGTGGTG
>NW_009210187.1:1011-28893 GCF_000690835.1 Fulmarus glacialis
GTGCCACCTGCCATCAGTGTGCTTAGGTCAGGGCAAGCCAGGGATAGCCACTGAGGTGCAGGAGGCACAGTTCCATTTTGGACACATGCTCCATCCTCCGCTAGGATTGAGTGTGGAAAAATGTCGGTCTCAAGAGGCTGGGGCCAAAAAGAGGCATGTGGAGCCAGGAAGTGTTGGGCTGGAAGTGAGATGCAGTTTTAAGAACAGTATGAAACACCCTGTCGTCTACCCAAACAGGGGCGTGTGGCTGTGGTTGGGAAAAGCCTGTATATAATTAATTCAGCGTGTGCTTGTGGAAAGATGCACAAGTGCTGCTATGAAACTGCAATTAACGCAAATACCAGTCCGGGATTAAGGGCTAATGCTATCTTATTTAGCTAGCTGGCTTATTAGGAACACATGTAACCTGTGCGGTGCCTGTATGCATTATTAGCTTACCTGATGAAAATAGAAACTTGTCCAATTGAAGACTCTTAGTAAAAATAAATGTGAGGGAGGGCATGTAAAAGCCACTCTGGATGGGGAGGAAGAGGAAAAGGCCTCATATTACGAGGCCCTCAATAAAGAAGATGATAAATTAGCGAGCCTTTTGGAGAACGACAACCACTGTTTTGGATGTAGAATGTGAATGGTCACAGACAGGCAACAGGGCTTTGGGGTTTTGTGGTTTGTGTGGGTATTTCTTGAGAAAACTTAGGGAATAGTATATAAACATACGTGTGAGTGTGTGTGCGCACACTCCTACAAACACACATGTACATACAATTATATAGAGTGTGTGCATATATATGTAGTATATAATATATAGTGTAAATATGTATGCATGTCTAGATAACTATGTATTTATGTTTGTATGATGTAGTATTAATAGTTCTTACATCATATGTCATGATGATGAAAGAGCTACTACTAAAAATCCACACATAAAATAATTGTGTAAAAATGAGGCTGTGCTCCTTTCATCTTTGACTTATATTCTGCATGAAGCAGCTCTTCTCATGCCAGTCAGATGTGCTTAGACAAGTAGGATTAAGATTATTTGGATTATTGCCACCACAATAACTGTGATGCTCTAACGGGGCTGAGAGCTGCTGTGCTGACTAGATGGCCTGAAGACCTACATAAGTAGAATAGCAGAATGTAAATTTTTAATTTAAAAAAAAAAAAAAAAGGAAGAAAAAGCTTTGCTTACCATTAAATGCCCTTAAAAGTTTGAGTGCATAGGTCCACCAGACAGCTGGGGAAGGGCTGGCTTGCACAAAGCAGGTCAGGGTGACGTTCAGCCCCACCGGGACTGTCAGGTTGGTGTCAAGGGCTGAGGTCAGTGGCTTCATGCAGCTGTTGAGCTCTACTTCATGAAAAAACTTCCCTGCCCTGAATTTCGGGCTTGAGCAAGTTAAATAGGAATTCATCAGAATAATAGGTGGGCCAACCGACTTGATAAACTGGACAAATCCCCGCAGGCGGCAGTCACAAATCCAGGGGTTGTCATGAAGGGCCAGGACGGCATTGGAAATAGCTTCTGTCTGCCCCTCCACCTTCTGGCTTCTCTGGTAGACGGGCCAGCTATAGAAGACATCCCTGGATATGACGGTAAGCTGATTTGAGGATAGGTCTAAATAGGTCAGGTTGGGCAGATAGCGGAGCGCATGTTCTGGAAGGACATCCAGCCGGTTGTGTTTCAGATCCAGGATTTTCAGAGCTGGGGTGTCTTGGAATGCTGTCCATGGCACCGAACTTAGTTTGTTCCCTTGCAAACGAAGCTCCTTCAGAGCCTGCAGATATTGCAGGCTCTTGATGTGCATCACTGTGATGTTGTTAAAATTGAGCCAGAGATACTCCAAGGCACTAATGTTCTCAAAAGACCCGCGAGGCAATTCTGTTAGGTGAGAATTTTCTATTCTAATTTTCCGGATGTCCTGAGGGATGTTTGCAGGGATCTGCCTCAGCAGTGCAGACATGCAGAGCAAACTCCTAAGGAGGAAACCAGAAAATTCTCCAGGTCATGCACCACGGTCCTGGCTAACAAACCAGTTCCCTATACAGGGCTACAAGCGCTTGAATAATTATAAGGTATTGTATACAGGGCATGCATAAGCCATACATCCATCCTTCCCTGGGTTTTACACCCATTTTCCCACAAAGAATACAATTAAGTCATAAAAAGTGCTACGTATGCAACTACATATCTCAGGGAAATAAGAGAAATCTCATTCTGTGCTCAAGCTAGTACTATTCAAGTATTAGAGGAGACATATCATGCAGCCATCTGTTTGGTTTTGGTGCTCACATCATCGGCAAATATATATTGGGACTCTCTGAGCGGCTTCACTGGTTCTATGACTAGGGTAACTAGCGTTCTTACCTTCCAAAGGTGTTTTGAGAACAAGAGCATCCGGTGACACAAGATGAAACAGATGGGTTTATCTTGTGGAAGGCCAGAAAAAGAAGAAAAATATGACAAATAGGGTCCATATTCTCCTTTAAGAAAGCACTGTGCAGGGTTTGCACCAAACATGCCAACAGCCTCCAAGAAGCAAATCCTATTAGCTGTAATCTTCCTTGACGCAGAAATAAATCCTGCTAGGGACCCAACCCTAAAGAAGACATGTAGGATAGTTCATAGCCTGTGTCGAAGTGCTAAAAATCACCCCTGGGACCACTCTTGGCATTTATTCTTTAGCTGTGGGGATTCTGACAGACGTTTATTTGGTTGGTAATATGAAGATGGAGCCAAAACCACTTCTGTTCCCAAGCCCTTAAAGTAGATAACCAGGCTTTTTTTTTTTTTTTTTTTTTTTTTTTTTTTTTTAATTTCAAGGGGTCTGTCTCAATCTCCTGTATTTTAATGGCATTTATCAAGGCAGAAAACCTCAGTAAGGGCCAGACTTCACAGCTGTAATTTGTCAGTGCCTAGTGCCGTATGGCACAATCCATCAGGCCCCAAAACCTGCCCACAGCTCTGTGCAGGGTGTACTATCGCACATGGTGACAACTCCCCAAACTTAGTTGTTCTGTCATGGAAACAGCAGTTGTATGGTGCTATTTTTCCCCTGAAACAACTTCCCCCTCCCCCCCGCCCCCATCTCCATTCTTACACATTGGTAATGAAAACAGTAACGTAGCTGTAGCAAGTCTGTGGGCTTCTCTGAGAAAATAATATCTTTTGTTAATCTCTACTGTATAAATATAAAATTTCAGTGCTATTCTCTGGTTTCCCTGTCAGACATGTGCTGATTGCCTTTCGGTCACCTTGAAAAGCTCAGTCTAAATAATTCTATGAGAAAGAATTTGGAGTAACCAAATTTATTTATCTTTTTTTAATCCAAAATAGCAGGTTTTAGTTATAATTTCCAAGCAGCGCTTCATTCTCCTGGGGCCATCTAGTGTGTATGGACTTCATTACAGCCCGCAGAATGCAGTGTGCCACCGGAAAGGGGCTTAACCTCACTGCCGGTACTCATGGTGCTGGGTCACAAATCAAGATTAGCCTGAACCTACTTAACCTCTAACCTACAGAAGCAGGATAGAAAAATATTTATAGTGTGATGGCTTAGATCTATACATGGCTGTCAGGGTGTGTGCAATAGCGTAGCTGCAGTAAGCCTACAGAAGATTGATTCTGCAGCTTTTAAATCGACGGGTGCTTTGATTTCAAGGCAAAACAGCAAAATGAATTGGTGGGGAAACCTCTGGGGACTGTTGCAGCACTTTGTGATTGCCTCCTGCGTACAAGCAAGTAGTGGGCCTGTTGAGCTGCCGTTGCTCGCTATGCCCAGCATCTAACCACGAGCACATCGGATATTTTTTTTTTTAAACTGAAATGTTCCTTATTTGTCCACAGTGCAGTACTTGATATTTCAACAGCTGCCCTACATTTTAATGTGAGTGAAGGAGAAAGACTGCTGGTCTGTAGCACAGCAGATGCAGCAGCTATAAATCCCCCACTTGACTGTGGTGGCTGCTGGGGACACTTCCTGGTGAAGCTGTTGCAGTGAGTAGCACCAGCACAGACACCATGAGCTGAAGCAGATGCTCCTTACACGCTTTCAGTATAGCTTAAATAGCAAAGGGGACATCCACCAGTGGGGCTGGTTAAACTGGGAGTGCTGCAGGAGCCACACCGGCAGCTGTGATGGGAGGATGTGTCCTTTCTGGTCATCCCTCAGCCACTGAAGGAGAGGGACTCAGGGACCCCATGCCCACCCTGCATTGGCATGGGCCTCTGGGGAGACACTCACCAGTGCCTTTGGTCCTCTTCTATAGTCTGCCATGGAAAGATTCCCTAATAAAACAATATTATTATTATTGTTGTTGTTGTTTGTTATAATATTATAATAATTTTATAATTTTACACTTTATTATAACTCCTGATATTATTACTTGGTAATAACAGTAGTAAACAACATACAACGCAGTTAGTTAGAAAATAGCTGGGAGTCAGGAGCAAACCTGATGTTTGCCCATGTGTGAGCTGCAGGTTCTGGGAGAGAAAAGCTTTCAGCAGAGGCAGAAGAAAACCAATGTTTTCAGCGTTAGAGGTGATGGGGCACCTTCCCATGATGGAAGAAATGGGTGAAGTCCACCCAGGTCATTGGTTTGTCCAGTCACGTTGTCCAGGCATGCACGTCTTTTTGCAAAAACCTCCTTTGCTCGCAGGGAAGGAGCCTCCTTTGCCACCTTCACATCCCTCCTCCACGGCCTGCAGGGAGGGTCTTAAAGTACATGGCAGCTAAGTCACGTCTTCAAAAAAATCTTTCATGAAAAGCATTATTTATTAACAGGTTTATATACGGAATAAAAACAATTGCTGGTGTCCCCCCCACGTACACCTTTGGGCACAGTACAGGTGTATAATGATGCCCAATGTCCTGGGATGCAGCAAGTAAAATTTCACCCAGGCTTCTCTGTTAGAAAGAAATAAATTAATTTAAATAAATGAGTTGATTAACAGAAAAAAAAAAGAATTGCAGTTGTTTTCTTTCTCCCACATGAGCTCTTTCCCCAGTCCCACCTATCTTCTACAAGGCTGGAAAATGGCCTTCCCAAGACTGGTGTCAGTCAGTACTAAGGGCCAATGCTCCGGCTGTTTTAGGGCTGGTATTTATTTGCTGCTTGAGAGGCCATTTCTCTAAATATTCCCAAACCCCAAGTGTACTCAGAAGGTTCAGTATTAACCTGAGAAACTAGTGGTGAATTACTTATCAAAATCAGATGAATTAGTGTCTAGAGAGTCTACCCACCCTCTAGGGTAGAGAGGCAGGAAAAGAAAAGAAGGGAAAAAGAAGTAAAGGAAAAAAAAATCCCCTAAACAGTGTTAGCCACAGCCGTTATGTTTATGTTCCCTACTGGAGTGGAATTTTGTTGCCTTTTTAATTCAGCCCAGTTTATGCCTGCCTGTAAATTTAATGGCCACTTTTGTGACAGCAGATGTCCACTCAGTTCAGCTGCTCTTTAAAGCCATGTGGCATCCTGGCCGAAGCCAAAATGCAGAACAAGCTGTCTAAAACCCAAGCTGTCAAAATAAATCTCCACAGAGACATTGTCTGCTAATCTATGGGAAGTGGAGTTTAAGAGACTGTGCTGATTGCCAAAGCAAATGCCAAAAGGATGCCCATTGCTCCCAGCAATGGCGAGGGAGTCAAACTCCGTCTTGAAATGACGGGCACACTCAGGTCTGTAAGAGATCAAGTCCAGGCTGATGCTTTACAATTACAGTCCCTCTGCCAGGGCTATCAGCATTAGAAATCCCTGCTGCGGAGGACATGCGAGGTGAAGGCTGCAGTTGGGTATTTCGGATATGATGCATGTAACACCAAATGGTACAGGCTTGAAAAAGCAGCTTTGAAAAAGAGGAGGGTGACGTGAAAAGAGGTAAATAAGACTTTTCCTTCACAAGCCTTCAGCAACAACAGCAGCTGTACAAACTTGCCAGTCTTTCCCAATTTTTCTGAGTAACCCAATGCCCCTGGCAGGGTCCCCTGGGGCACCACAGCTCCGGCTCCACCACAGCAAGCCCCACAGAGAGCTGGCAAATGGGCACCTCCGGAGGAAAGGAAAGGCTTCGTCTCTTGCTCAGGGCACCTCAGGGCAGGAGCAGAGCCCTTCTCCAATGCCAAAGCCAGGAGCCATGGGCCAACACGCTCCCGAGGGGTGCAACTACGGTTGCAGCAGCTCCATGTAACCGCCAGCAGCCCCCGGCCCTTGGGAAACATGGGCACCGCTCCAAGGCTCGCTGCTGCCTCTGAGAAGCTCCTGGTCCTGCTCTTTAGGGTGTACACACTTACTTCTCATCAGTTTGAACCTTTGCTGGCAATTGCTAAATTCTTTCTTTTTAATTTTGATTGATAGGGAAGTAAAATGGGGGGCAATTCTTTTGCTCTGTTTTGGGCAACAATTTGCATCTTCTGTTCATGGACTTTAAAGCTGGTGAAGCTCCCACTAAGCCACAGTACTGTAGCACCAACTATTGATTAAATACATCGTGAAACTTTTCAGACATTCCCAGAACACTCTGACATTGAGGGACTTTGATGTCAGCTTCTTCAGGAGCTTTTTAACCTTTAGATTTTATTTTACCATTGGCATACTTTCAAAGTCATTCTTCAATGTCCATTCATTTTTCAAAATATCTTGAAAAATGTTTTACTGTCCTTCTTGACATTTTTGGGTTCTTCATTTTTTTTCACAAATTTATATATATGCACATGCACATTTTTGTGTCCTACATTTTTTAATCATTTAAAGACCTTTTAATCTATTCTTTTTGGACACACAGAAATAAATGTGAAAGTGACCACACTTAACGCAATTATAGCCTTCCAACATGTTTAAATCACATTGTGGAAATAAGGTATTTGTCAGCCTGAACATTATTTTGCATTTGTGGAATTTTTATACATATGTGGCATTAAAAACATTTGCAGAGACTTTATAATTCAGAGCCGATATTAGCCTTTGTCTGGATCTACTCACCAGATAATCTGGACACTTTTTAAGACGTTTAGAAAAACATATTTCAAAGCCTCAACATGGTTTTTTACATTTCTTCTTGCACTTCAACTACTTGCAGTATTCCTTTTTAATCACTTTGGGCACATTACTTCATTTATATTCTGCTCGGTTCCCTCATTTTGATAGCTGCTTTTCTCCAGATCCTTTTAAGAAAAAGAAATAATAACAATTTTTCAGTACAGTTCAGAGCTATTTGGATTCATTTTCAAAACACAATTACCTTCTTTTTCAAACCATATCCTTAATTTTTCTATTGTACACTAATCTGATTTCCAAAATAAGTTTAAAAAGATACTGTGGAAGGAGGAGCTTGTCTTTGTTACATATCACATGAAGTGCCCACTGAGGAGTGGCTCGTACTGCTCTCCAAAGCGCTCAGCCCAGGCAGCCGGTGCAAACCTCCTGCCTAACGCAGGTGGACAGTTACTTTATTCCTAAGTATTACTGAAGAGGTCCAACACTCATCTGAGAAAAAATTTTGAAATGGTTTAATAGTAAAAGTAGGGAACATTGTACTCCAAGAGATTCCAAAATGTATTGCTTGACAGTGCCAAAATATTTGAAATAGACACCAAAAAGCAACAAATTGGTCAAAACCCGACACAAAGATATTAATAACAGAGGAAACATTTTCCAAGGAAAAAGAAAACCCAACAGAAGAAAGTGTCAAAAAAAATATTTAAAAAGCTACTAATGCAGTAATTCCAAAAGATATTCAGGTGTTCGTTTGGGTTCTTACAGCACATGTCTGTCCACGGATTGACTTTCTTACTTTGAGTAAGAAACTGTTTCCAGGGATGAATATTCTCCTTGCCTGAACTCTGAGCCAGCTCCATTCACATGTCTTACAACCAGAGAGGGAAGCTTGCCTGAGCTAACCCTGCTGAAACTAGGTGCCTAATACCCCTTCGGTTGAAACAACAACAAAAAATCCAGTGAGGTATTTATCTGCCTCTTTACATGCCTCATACCACGAAAAATCTGACCCAGAGCCTTGAAAGTCACATTCAGCAGAAAATCAGTTTATTTAGTGGTTTGAAATTTCACCTGCAGTTTAGCAAGTACAGGGTTTCTCTCCTGACCGGCACCAGATGACACAGAGCTTATGCAAGTTTCTATCTATTGCCTATCTTCTGTGAATCACCAGTGCAGTATAGAGAGAGGCTTGTTTTGGAGCAGCAGCAGTGATGCTAAACTGTGATGCCTCACCTATGAGAGAGTGAGAATAGCCATAGGAAATAAATAGAAAAGAAAAATCATGTTTGTTCTACTTGGGATCGCTATTTATTCAAAGTGCAAAAAATACCCAATAGAGTCTGTAAAACTTAACACACCCACAGTGAATGTCGCAGGATGACCTCTCCATCCTCTCCTCCCCGCAAGCAAAGAGCGACAGTGCTGGCCCAGCCAGTGCCTCTTCCATTCCCAACTCACAGACCGTGAGCCTGTGTGTCGCAGCATGCACCGATGGAGCGGGTGAGAGCAGCTCCTCGCCAGGGCAGGATGCGGCAAATTACCCAGCTCGTGCCTCCAGGCAGCTGAAAGTTAAATACCTCCCGTTCCCAGTCAGCTCCTGCAAACCTGATTTACAGGAAAGTCCTTGGGCAGTAGGTCCACTCCGTTCACTGCAGGAGAGCTTTAGGACAGCCTTGATCCTTCAGGGCTAGCTTATCCATCCAGGGCCACGTCAGGCTGATTTCTGCACAGCCCAGTGATACTGCTGCAGAAGCAGGCAGGAATCAGGCTAAATAACACAGCAATCCTTGCAACTCATCCCAAAAACTGCTACTGGCAGAATATTTTTGTTCTACCTTGGAGAGAGACTCTAAAAACAATCCTGGGAAATGCAACTGTATAAATAAGTAATAAATCTATTACATACTACATATTGCATCAATTAATTTGTTGTATTAAAATACATAATTTTGCAAAATGTTTTTGTAAACCTAAAAATCCATACAGTCCAGTGATAGAAGTAGCATGCATTATTTTATACAGGGATTGACAAATTCTCCCAATACAAGAGAAGTTCTTTATCATTAATGTAACGAATACAGGGAGTCCTATCAGAAACTATCGTAACGTATCCCCTGTTGCTAGTATTTATGTTGAGATCAAATGACTTCTTTTCTCCATCAGGCCAAGTAACCCGACATAACTGAAACCCTTCTGTACAACAAGGACTTGCAAAATCCATACAGAGCTCCATTCCAGCCAGTGAATTTTGTTAACCCACACTGTACATACACATCCAGAACGTGAGTGGAGAACCTTCCAATAAATTTACAAATACAGATTTCAAAACAATTCAGCAAGCTTTATCAGTGTTCATTTCAACTTGGCTGGATCCCTCCCATTCAACATTTGGCAGAACATATATAATTTTCTTCATGAAGAATATCTATTACAAAGAGAAAAACATTATATACAGTATTACTACATGAGGGACTGGAGTGGAAAATTATACAGCTGGGAAGTGCTTTGTGATGAGCACTCAGATCCAAATTCCAGTGGAGCTGCAGGACTTAAATAACTGATTAGCTCACCCTGGCTATGAAAGCACATTTAGATGAATATTAGACAGTTTTTTTCAGGGTTCCTGAACTTGTAAAATGTTTGAAACCCAAAAGTTCACACTGAGCCTCTGCCACCACTGATGCCATTGTGGAAGTATGGCTAATGTGTGCCTGGCCAGCGGTCTACCACCGCATCACACACCCCTGCTCTGCATGGAGCAAGGTATTTTCATGACCAAACCACAAGTGCCTGGCTGAGCCCTCTGGTCTTCGCCACCAGTTTTGCCAGTAGAGCCAGCAGCAATGACAGGGCTGGTCTGGGAGATTTTTGCAGAACTGCCAAATGTAGGTTTTTCAGTATGATTACAAAGCATTACAACGCCACACACAATTTGCAGAGTAGGATATTGTATGATTTTAACTAGCACAGCTGATATAAAACATACTCTACTAATTACAATACAGCTAGAAAATGCCAGCTAGGCCTGATACTAAAAGATCTGTGCAGTACTGTTGTTCAAGAAAATCTTGAGAATAGTGTTTAGGGCCAAAATGCAGTCACAAAACACTCTCTATTATGTATTCTTAGGAGTGGATTGGGTTTTGTCCCTTGATTTCTATCTCCTTTGCACACTTCTCTGAATTCAGAGCATAGAGCTGTTGTTATGTTGGCCATACTAGAAAGGGTTGCTGTACATCTGCATTCAATGATCTATTAAGCATCAAACTGCATGTTTCATGCAAACATGGGGGATGTAAAAGGTGAGACTCTCAATCTTCACCTTCACAGATACTTATATTAAACTTACTAAACACTCCCCTGTTTGTCAACCAAAAGAACATCAAAAGAGCTAAAAATAAAATACTTAGCATATTGCAGAGCAGGTACTAAACAACACCAAGCAGAGCACGCTCAGAAATGTTGCTTAATGTCCTCACACTCAGTGTGCACGCTTCATTTTACAAAAATAAAAGTGGTCCAGGAGAACGAGGCCATTATCACAGAAGCTTTTGACTGGGTACAAAACAGCAAGCCCCAAGTGGGGTGAGCAACATGTTTCTGTAAAGCTTGGGCACCATCTAGCCTCTTGCATCCTCCTCCAGAACATGTCAGAGACAGAAGCATTGACAGGGTGGCCTGCAGTGCTGGAACAGAGTCGTATGTACAGCCATGTGCTTTCCACCTAGCAGGCCAACAATCAGCCTAATTACTATCAGCAAAAGTATTCGTTAGGTTGCCCCTCTATCTTTGGTATTGCTTCTGAGTCCACACTGGATCGGGCAGACAGCAGCCTGTTTGACTCA
Organism: Fulmarus glacialis; assembly: GCF_000690835.1. Lineage (NCBI taxonomy): Eukaryota > Metazoa > Chordata > Aves > Procellariiformes > Procellariidae > Fulmarus > Fulmarus glacialis. Next base: position 11,847 of record NW_009210187.1, read on the forward strand.
TCGGGGGTATGTCTAGTCAAGTATTCTCCTTCCACGCCTTTCGCCTTGGCCCCAGGAGACAGGCTTTCAAAGGTCACATAGGACTCCTGAATTTCCTTGGGTTTCCGCACAAAGCATTTTTTGCAGCGCCTTTTTAGTGCTCCGCAGCAGACCACCAGCGTCAGAGGAACAGCAATGACACAGGCCACACTGATGACAACCACATTGATGAGCTTCTGGGTCCCTCCCGCGCTGGCAACTTCGTCTGTAGAAAATATGATGCATTGCTCCTTCCTGGGGATCAGCCCTTTCACACAGACACACACGATGTATTTGGTTTTTGGCAGCAGCCCATAAATGGTGACCTTGGTCTTCCCTGGCTCCACGTTGATCCGCCGCATGTCTCTCTCTCCAAAGATGGCATAGAGGACACTGAACACTGTCGTGTTCTTTGCCAAAGGCGCCTTCCAGACCAGAGTGATACTCTGGTCGGTGTCTCCTATCACCCTGACGGACCTCACGAGTCGCTCCGGCTCCTGCTGACTGGTAGGCGGGCTCACCAGCAGGTTTCTGGCGTTGCTATCTTGTGCCACATCTGGGAGGAGGAGGCCCTCCCCGGTGCCCACTCCAGCCCCCAGGGTAGGCACAGTGGAGGTGGTGATAACGTACCTTGCCACTAGCTTGTCATTGTAGGCAGCTGCTTCCATCCCACTCGTCTTCCCGCTCCATGCGCCTTTGGCGTTAGAATTGGGGTCATCCGTGCTTTCTGAGTCCGTGATGATGAGAGATATGAATGCCTCTGTTGCCCCCAGAAAATTCTTTGCTTTACAGATGTACTCTCCAGAGTCGAGATAAGAGACTACAGGCAGGCCCAGAATAGACCAGCTCATCCCATCACTGGAAATCTCTTGGTGAACTGCAAGGAAAGAAAAATGTAAAATAAATAGGGAATAATCAAAAGAGTTAATAACATATTTTGTAAAATATTAAGATTCAATCAGTCAAATGTCTGCTCGACACAGGAGAATCATCATTTCTTTTTGCCACCAAGAACATTACAAAATCAAAGTAAATCCAAGAAAGGGACATTAACACCAAAATTAGGTTATGTTGGGATTTACACCACTTCAGTCCAAATATATGTGAAGCATTTGATGTTATTTCCTCCCAATTGACGTACAGTTTGAAAACAAAACAGGAAACGTTCTTCCATTTTTAAAAAAAAAAAAAAGCTTAAAAGCTTTTTGTACGTACAATACTTAAAAGAGTGGAAGGAGTAGGCAGGAACACAACCTAGTTGAACATCAGATGCAGTTCTCTGAGTCCCAGAAAATACAAACAGTGGAGATTTTCTTCTAAAAACCATGTATGGACTAGCCTAGAGTATACAGAGAAAAATAGCTGAAAAATAATATCCCTTTTACTGCTATATTAGTGCAGGTTTTTACATTGAGCCAAACACAGGGAAGTCTGATCACTTACCCCTGAATGATATGTATACAGCTGAGTGTTGATTTTCTCACTTGGTTTACCAGGAGGCTAAAACTAGCTTTTTTTGCCTTTTTCTTTTTGTGCAGAAAAAAAAGAGATGGGATCATGCAGAAGGGTAAAGCACCTTTTCATTATTTAACCAGCCTCCTTAGGATGAGCATGTACTATCTCTGCCCTCTCTCATTGAAAGGTAAACCAGGGAGATGTCTCCAAGGCAAAGGTAAGACAGGATGCAAACTTCTCCCAAGCCCTCGCGGGGTCAGGATCCAGCCTTGGCAACCAGGGCACGTTCCAATGGCAGTGAAATACAATGGCAGCAGGAGTTACTTTTTCAGTTTAATTGTTTACTGAATGGGTATATTAAAAAACATAAAGCTACTGGTCTTCCTATGGCAGCTCCGCGTACATACAGTTTGTGGGCTGTTTCTCACAGACTGTTTCTCCTTTCTATTCAGAACACCAACATTTCAAACAGTCATATTATAGCACTGGCACAGAAGCTGCCATTGCTGAGAAATAATGTATATTTTCAGCCAACTTTTTATTGAAGGGTGGTAAAGTCGGATTTAATGGGGCACAAAATACATCATTCTCAGTTGTAGCTCAAAGTAAACTCAATATATGCTTTCAAGAAAGCATTCTCTGTTTTTTTTTTTTTGTTGTGGTTCTCTTTCAAGTGTAGAAGGGATGTTTGCAGCACCATAGGTAGATATTATGAGAAGCAGCTCTGCTACATCCTGCACACCATGCACAACAGAGCAATGACCTGTGCAGATCCCAAAAAAGGGTATTTATTACAAGTGGTTCTACTGCTGTGAAAGAAAAATGCTCTCTCCCCTGTTTCTGCACACTGAGGAGCCCAGTAACCCTTTGGAGATCGCACCCCATACTGAGCGATCTACCTGATGAGTTTAGGCCCTCTATGAAAGTCAGGGCCAGGCCTGGGAGACAGTAGCATTCAGGGGACGTTGGAGAGATCTAAGACCTCTAGGGCAAAAAGCTAAGAACGACTGCCTTGAGTGCAGCAAAGCTTTCTTCCCTAAATTCCCCACACATTGAAGGACCAACATTGCAATTTGTGGTCCATTCTTGTGAATGGAAATGAAAACATGATCGGTCACAAAAACAGTAGTTGTTTGAAGGCTTCCCCCACAAGAGGGGTGAGCACAGAAGAGGAACCTGGTCAGCATTTCTCCCACAGAGCATTTTCCCAAGAGACCTTGTCAATCCATCAGAAATGAACCATTTCTTGGAAGTATTGTTATTGAAGTATTGTATCTTTCAGCCCTTTAGTGGCTCTTTTCTCTCTTAATATATCAGTAACATTGCATGTTTGCAATCTTTTCTTTCTTTGCCACAGCAGATTTGAATCCCAGTTGAATTCACGTCAGACATCTCTCTGCCAGAGATGTTTACTAACTGATTAATAGTAGCTCATCATTACTCTCACAGACCCGCAAAATAATTCAGTGGGAAGCCTTTTCAGCAGCTGAATAACTAAATAACTAACCTAAAAAAGCCTCTTGCTACAGCTAAACGTATTTCATTTCTTTAGCTCTAACAGGTTTGCAGAAAACCCCTCGATGCGTCTCACTACCACCACAATTGTTATGAAACAAAGCAAAACCAATTTTTTACACATGATAATATCCATTTATCTGATGATATTTACATCAACATGTAAGTAATTTTATAGTCTATAGAAAATCATGTTATAGTGAATTACACATGACACTATTGTGAATTATAGTGAATTTTAATTTTGCACCACTTTCTTTTTTTGGGTCTTTTATCAGTAGGAAGGATCTATTGTCATAGAAGCTTCCATTTGCTGTACAGTCCGTAGAAAATAAAGGTGCACATCTCCCTCACTTAGTCCACATGTATGAGAAAAGCTTAAACCAAACCCACCTGTGCCATTTAGTTGAGCACCGTCAGCCCTTCTCCAGCTGAGCTCTGGGATGGGCACCCCCGTTGTCCCACATCGGAGCAGCACGGTGCTGCCCAAGATGGTCTTTACTTTGGCTACAGACGTATGTACAACAGGGCTTTGACACTTCCTTAGCTCGACTTGGCTGAAGAAGACTCCTGCAAGGCTCCGGGGGGTGAAGCACTTCAGCCTGGGCTCAATGAATGCTATGTTAGGAGACTGGAAATTCAGGAAATGGACCATTTCATACAGACTGCAGTCACATACCCAAGGATTGTCTTGCAAGCCTGTCAAAATAAACCAGAGCACTAAGTCACTCCAACAGCACCTTTTTTTTCCTGCCACTTTTGTTACAGCAGGACAAACTGTGATAGGCTCCTAATCTGCGCTGGTAAGGACTGCCCGTGCATATGCACGGGTATGCGGGGTGGGTGGTGGTGTCCCGACAGCCCCCTGCTGCTGTTGGCTGAGGTTAATTGATCCCACAGTTTCCAGTTAGTAGAAGGGAAAAAAATATGGCTTGCTGAGGTATCTCAAAATCTGGAGTTGAAATCATATTCTTGAAGTTCAAAGCAAGATTATTCATATCATGAAAACATCAGTATTTATGCACGTAAAGAAGCAAAGCAAGAAGTTATTATAACCACATTTAGTTCCAGGATGGAAAAAACAAGTAGCCATGGGGGAGGGTTAATTTGGTTTGGGGTGTGGATTTTTTTGGTATGAGTCTCCTCCTTAGACAGGCTAGGAAATTCTTCTCACTGGACATTATTAAAATATTAGCCAGATTATCAGGCCAACTGTCAGGCCTGCAATAGGTGTAGGTGATCCTACTTGACTGTAAGAGTTCTCTTCCAGCCCTGTTATTCTAAGTTTTTTTCCTTATTTTAGTAATCAGTTGTTTTTCCTGAAATGCTAGTTTACACTTGATAGGATGAAAGAACTGTTTTAAGGAGCAAAATTGAAGAATATACATGTTACGGTATATAAAAGAACATAAATAGACAATAACTATATTAAGAATATACACGTAGAAAGGGGTATATTGAAGAACACACTCCTGTTTCAGAGTCCCAGAATGTTTCTTTTTTTCTTTTTTCTGCTATCTCAGTGTGCGCTTATTGAACTCAAATTCTGAAAACATGAGACATTACTAAAAATAGACTTGTGAAGATGGTACTGAAAAAGCAAAATCGGAACTAGAGCAATGCAGGAACAGAAGTTGCTGCATTCTGATTAAATCAGTGTCATCCTACTTACAAATATTCACATTCACCTGTTCTATGGACAGTTTATGGTCTCTAACGACTTTAGCTAGCAGAATTGGCACTGGGGATATTTATACATCGAACCCCAGGCATGTATTTGAAGCCTAAGCCAGGAAGACGGCGTCCCAGGCCTCCTGCCTGCCACAGAAGCGAGCTCTGCTCCCTCCAAGGGGGCTTCACCTCCTCTTTTACGCAGGCAGCCCAAGGACGTGGCTTGGGGCTGGCAACTGCCTGAGAGTAAAGAGTACTAATACTCCCTCGATTCCCAGCAGGAGGAAACCGCAGCTGCCCACCCTACGGTGCCCACTCTTGCTGGCCCCTGGCGCACTGCAGCGGTAGTCATGCAAGCAGTGGCTTTCCGGCAAGAACCAAGTTCTGACACAAGCACAGAGGGTGCACCACAAGGCTCCATGAGCATAATTCATGCTTGAATTTGCTAGAGTCAACAGGGTCGATCAAAAGCCCCTGAGGCTTCAAATGAACTGCTTTAAAGATTCTGCTGAAAAATCTCTTGCTGACACCATTGCATACCATCTTCCCTGGGCTTGGAAGGGGGTCTGAAAGTGGTGGGCCTTGGCAGGAGGGCACTTCTTATAAATTAATACATTGACGTTAAGGGGACTAAATAAAGAATGAAAGTTCAGCTTGGCTTTGTTGTTTTACGGCATTTTTGCTAGAAGCTTACTTCTGACTTCATGCACTAGATTACAATTTATTCCAGATTCCCCGGCAGGTGCTCCAGCCCCAGCTGATGCCACAGCAGCCCAAAGCCCCAGTGAGCCCTCTGCTGCCCTGCACGGCACAGTCCTGTGGGCTCACGCGGGCAATCCTCATGGGCAAAATCTTGCAGCCTTGGCACAGACTATCAGCCAGCAAGCTACTGGAAGTACTTCTTCTTGAAGTAGTTTACAAGCAAGGGCTCTGAGGAGGAGTCACAGTGATGCACTGTAGACAAAGGAAGGGACTGGCTGACTATTATTCATGGATTGTTTTATGCCTCTATGAGAAACACTCATGGGCAGAGTGAAATGGAACCGTGCAGCTGTGTTCTCCCATTCTGCTCCTGCAAGGGACATGCGTTTCAAACACCTGGTCCCTATGGGTGTCAGCAGGATAGGACATAAGAGTTGGACTGTCTATACATTACCATATTAATATTAGCATTATACTCATTTGCCTACATGAATTTTTTAGGATCCTGGCAAAAGCAACCTGTGCGCACCTGGCTACATAAACACTCAGGTTGGCCACGAGCATCAAGGCATGATCTGTTCTTCTCGACAAAAAGATGTTCTAATCTATATTGAACGGGATAACATTTTTACAAGTAACTTGACTCTAAAGAATAAATGAAGAGAAGAGTATGATCTAGGCAGTATCTTATCATGCCACAAATGAAATGGGCAATCCCAAACAGCTAGCTTTGGCTTAAAGAACTTGATACCGCATCTAGCAAAACGAGAGGATGAAACACCTGCTCCTGACCCGATGCTATGAAACCTTAAACAACATCTGCTAAGGATACTAAAAGCTTTGTAGGTGGCAGGCTGAATCTTTTTAAAGTCTTGTGTCTCTTTCCACTGCAATCTGGTTTTAAAAACTTTAACCCCCCCCCCCAAATTTATCCAAAGAACAAAGAGCAGTGGGTACTTTCCAGAGTGAGAGAAAACTTGCAATGTCTCTGACGAGATTATCAGCAAGGGCCTGAACTCACATCCATGGCTGTAGAGGCAGTACTCACAGAGGCACACACCCCACAGATCAAACACAGTCAGTGGAGCTGGGTCAGCTCATAGCAAGTGAAGACAGCAGATGGCAAAAACTCTGAACCATCATCAACCTGCCGTGGATTTGAACCAGTACACGATGGTTAAAAGGCTGAGTAGTAATCCCCTGAACTAGTAAATGTGCTTGAAATCTCATCTGGGGATACTGCAACTGAGAGGATTCAAGACAGTCATCTTTAATATGCCCTCTGACACAAAAATGGACAATCGTCCCAAAGCCATACTTCTGAGGAGCTCAGACTTGTCACCAAAAAGTGGATTCTTGTAACTTTATAGCTGCCCTTGAAGGCAACACTATCTTGGTGGCTTTGGGGAGACTACGGTTTAATTCTGTGTGAGCAGATAAACAAGGCTCTGGAAAGAGACAAACTGGCAGTCCTGACCCAGATTTTATGCTCAGTGATGGCTTTATTTCTCTTTAATTTGGACATAATAAATATCCATCTTTTTATTTAATGCTGCCTAAAATGGATCGATTCCGTAGTAACTGTTATTAGAAAAGAGCACATGAATGATGTGGAGCTCTAATCATATTTGTATTCCTGCCAAAAATGGCAGTGTCAATAAATAAAAAGGGCTTGAGCAAGAGCCACCAGTTTTGTGTTACAAAGATTCAAGCAAGTGATGAAGTTTATGGTGTAATAAGCCAGGTGTGGGGAGCCTGAGGTGAGTTTGTTAACATGTAAATGAATTTGCACACTTTATATGAGGTATTAAATTAGCAGTATACTTGCTGGGGTAACCACAGTGGGTGAAAATGCTGCAATAAGATGCAGAGCTCTTGACATTTGTGCCCCCTGCAAAATGACAGGCACTTCTCTTACCTAGGATGATCTTGGAGTTATCATTGGGGAAGTAAGGAACAGCCTGGAGGCTGGCCCAGGTGGCAATCAGAGCCTGAGGAAGAGTCATCAGCTTATTGCTAGACAGGTCCAGGTATGTGATATTCCTGACATAACGAGCAGCATCTGGAGGGATTGAGGTAAGTTCGTTGTTGTGTAAATCCAGAAGTCTTAGCTGTGGCATGTCAGGCAGGGTTTCCCAGGGGAATGATATTAAGTCGTTCCCATCCAGTCTCAGCTCCTGCAAGCGACGGAGGCCCTTGAAGGTGATCCCGCTGAGGCTGGCCAGGGAGTTATATGGCATCCAGAGGTACTCCAGGTTGTGGAGTGCGTGGAAAGCTTCTCCTGGCACTCTGCGCATGGCTGTCTTTTCTATCCGAAGCTTGGACGTATCTACGGGGATGTTGACAGGGGTGAGGGTCATCTCCGGGTCATTACACAGCACTGTCCTGGTGGGGAAACAAAAATACAGATGTGACTTTCTTGTATTTTGAAAATATTTTGAAACTCCATTTTAATGCAAGATTTTGATCTGCCTTTCTTTTTTCTTCTTGTCATTTCTTACTTGCTGCTGATGTCTACATCATCACCATAAGTACATCAACTTGCAATAATTAATTCATATATACTTTTTGACTGCAGAGATTGCAGTGTTGTGCCTCTCCTGGAGTGGTGTGAGTCTGAGTCTGGCCTGTATAGTATTCCTGCTTTTTTTCTTTCTTTCACTTTTTTAGAGTACTTATGATAGACAGTAGTGACAGCATGCATGCACAATAGAGGATTCTAGTGCATGTTAAAACAAAAGAATCCATAAATTGAAAAATAAAAGACATAGGAAAAGAAGCCTTACTGACGTGTGGGATGGCAGGAAGTAATACAGATTAAATACAGCACAGAATCTTTGGTTTGCGAAATGAGGATAAGAAAGTCAGCTAACAACTCACTGGAAATACACTACAGCAAGCTCTGCTTTACTATGAAATAGTCTGGAAGGTGTGTACAGATGGTAGCAGTCACTGCACTGCAGGCATGTACAGTTATGAAAGTGCAGAAAATTAACTCTTTGGAAAATACTATACTAAAAGCAAGGCAGATTTATGTGTCTTAATCATTCTTCCCATTTCTAATCTCTAGAGGTCAAATCATGAAAACCCTATGCTGAATTTTGCAGCCTTCGTACAAAAAATTGTGACTTTAGATGTGGGATTGTAGATAGCTATGAGGAATGAAGGGAGGCAAAACAGGTCTCTCAGACTGCACTTTAATTTGTCTATCAGCAAGGAGAGAAAGGCAAGTTCTTAACAAAATACAAAGCCAGCTTGCAAAAGGTAACAGGTTAGATAGGCATGTCCCACTCCACATGCTAAACAAGATACCGCAAGAAATGTAATGTGATCAGTCAAGTAACATTTTCTTATCACACTGCCCGGCCGATAAGCAGAATATTACAAAGCTGCCAAACCAGATTGGTTTTGGCTGAAAGCAATTATTCCTCTACTATCAACAAAAACAAATAACATCGCTGAATTGCTCATGCAGTTTCCCGGAGTTAAATATTATGTGAACCTACAGTTAAATTGTTAATTTATAATCAAAGCATAGTACATTACTCTCATCCAGCACTTTTATTGTGGCGTTAAATCCTGCCCACCCTCAGCGGAAACTTGAGATTTTGAGGAAGAGAAAAATCTATCAAATAAGAAAAATCCAGAAATCCTCTTTCAATAAAACATTTTTTTTGTGCAGGCATGACACAAAATGTTTGATAACAGAGACTCTACGGCAGTAAAACAGTGTGCTTCTCATAGTGTCCCTAAACTATGTCAGTGAGCACTAAACATTTAATCTATGGGATAATCTCCTACTAGTGAGAAATATGAATCATAATGCAGAAAAAAAGGTGACATGATGCTCCTTAAGGGACTAATGGATATTTGCTTTATTATTTATCTGACCAAAACACACTACAGCTTTTTCCAGTCACTGAGAGGAAATTCCCCTGGGAACTGTGACATTTATGGAGCAATAATTGGCTCTCCCGCTATTGCACTCCCTTTTAACAATTGCAGACTACTTCTGTCTCTACCACGCTTCTTACTGGGAAGGTTTCTGGCATTAAATCTATAGCACCATAAAAGAGATAAGCAAGTACATCTATTTCATGGGGATCCAAAATATAGGGGACAGCCTTTCATTTCAGTACCTGTGGTCTTGTCTAGAAAAAATTTCTTCCAAAGGATTCTGCAAATACTGTATCTCTATCACAAAACCTCCTCTACTGTGAACCACACCTCATAAAAATGTAGCCTGTATTTCATTAAGTCAGATCATTACTTTAAGATTATCCTTCAGAAAGACTTTTTTATTACAGTTCTCCAGAGAAATGTCTGTACACTGGCGTTGCATTCAAAAATGGATGCCCTTCTAGTCTTGTCTTTTTTTTAACTGAAAGTTTCCAGTCTGAGAATTATCTTTTTTAATTTTTATTATTATCTATTTTTTTGGTTCATTCTCATCTAGAGTCTACCGCTTTGCCTAAAATCTCCAACTGAAGGATTTTTTAAGTAAATGGAATTGCAGTTTTTGGTACCACAACATAAACCTAATCTAGTTACACTTTAGAAACAAACCAGCAGAGCAGAATAAAGCCTTTTAAAACTAGCATTTTAAGCATAAAGGTAAAAAAAAGAAAATGTTGTTTAAATTTTATTCCCTTTTTGCCATTTCACCAGCGGTAATTATGTCACTTCTGTTCTAAGAGAGGAGATGCCCAAACGCTTTCTCTGAAATCAGCTTACTGTGTTTTCAGAAGCTAATCCTCTGCAAATAAAGCTAGAGCGCAAAACGACTAGAAAAATAATGGACACAAAGTCTGGACGCAATATTTTCTCCTCTGAGCATCCTTACAGAGGAGAAGAAATAAAATCCCTGACACCCACAGAAAGAGCGGCAACCCCCCTGGGGAGAGCATTGGCATACCTGGCTTTCATCCCTTCGCTGAGGCTGTGGAAGGCGCAGCTGCACTGCGATGGGCACGAGCCGCCCGCCCGTGGCAGCCCTCCGAGCGTTAAGCAGCAGAGAAAACTCACCACGATCCACATGGCTACCTGTGCATGGGAAGGACACCTGGGCACTAGACAACGTGGAGGGTTTCGCCTATTGTTTTATCCATTGACTGGTCACATCTTGTTAACTCCCTTTCGTTTTCAGCCGCACTGTGATCCTCCAGCCCTCGCTGAGTCCATCAGATAAAAAAGGATAGGCAGGGATTAAGGATGGGGACTTGAGTTATTTTCATGAAGGTGCTTATTGCTTCCTGGAACCATACTGACAGCATTTCTTCTATCAGGGAGCCCCATCAAAACACCCTCCTCGGGCAATCTGTGGCTCTTGTGCAAGAAAAAAGCAAACATACTTTTTGGCGACCTGCATCACAGGCAAGATAACTGTTATCCGACCAGGAATTAGCAATAATTTACTTCCTCACAGGGAATTGGGAATATTTAAAAACAGTTTCTTGTGCTAATGGAACGTAAACCTCCTATAGAAGAATACTAAAAATACATAGTGATACTATTAAAAGTATTACTATATATAGTGATGCTATTTCTTTTAAAAAGTCCTAATTTGATCAACTGATTATTAAACTGTTGGCAAGATACCTTGATATTAATAAACAATGAATAACCCAGCAAATATGCATATATTTCAGTTTATATCAGGGCTAGCATACACCTGCAGGACTGAGCACTGTGCTCGGACTTGCTGATACAGCAAAGCCCAGATGAGGAACCATTTTTGGGAGTGCCACCTGATACAGGGCCGTGGGACAGCTTCAGAAATGCGAAGAAAAGCTCAGCTCCGTCTCAAGGACAGCCCAGGACCGAATGTCAAATTATATTTGTCCACTCCCCTTGAAGACAGTTGTTTCCCATCTATTAGCAAAGGCAGACATAATTGCAAAGCTGATGGAGACCACACATGTTTTTAGCAGTCTTCATCTGACTCCAAAGAACACAATACATGTGAGAAAAGTAGAGCCCAAATACGCACAAACATAAAGCTTAAGAAGTTGCTACTTGAGACAGGAGCAGAATTCTATTCATACTAGCAAGGACATCTCACGTATATAAAGACTATTATTTTCTGTTGAGTGTGAAAGTGCATAAATCACTCACACCACAAATGTGCAACACACCCTTAAAGGTAAAAAGCTTTGGAGAAACTAATAGATGACTACTTTCAACCTGATCAGATTGTTACTTCCCCAGTTCCCAGCCATACTGCATTATAGCTTTGGCAGAAAAATTGACCCCTGTGTCAGACACAAAACAGAAAACACAAGTTAAAAGTTAGCAGAAATGAGGAGTAACTGAATGGAGCTGACCAGCCAGCAATAAAGCACTAACCAGACACTACTCTTCGGAGTTGCTTCAGAAAAATATTTCTCTTCCGGTTCTGGAGCTCAGGAAAGCCTCAGTGCCCAGCAGTGTTACAGGGGAGAACCCCAGATGCCTCACTCCAGTGTAAAACATGAGCAGTTCTACTAAAATCCTGGACCCTGTTAACTCAATAGGAACTCTGCCATCTGCTTCACCCAAAGAAATGGGAGTGTGGGATCAAATGTAGCTGACTGAGGCAGAAACCACCAGACATCCTGTTGGCCTTTCAGCACCGGTCACTTCCCAGCTTCCCTTTTCTTTACCTAAGGTCAGAGAAGAAGAGGAAAGGAATTACAACCACAAAGATTTCTCTAAAAATTAAGTTTTCTTGGCTCTTAATTATAGTCACGTTGATCAGAAAAAGTGCCCATCACAGTCTCTTTTGTCAGTGTTTGAAGACGCCACGGCTCTTCTGTCCACCTCTTGTAGATAACCATTTAAATTCAGATTTCCCTAGAAGAGAACTACAGCTCTGCACCTTTTCAAAAGCCTGGTTGTATCTACAGCTGCCCTTCTGCGGAGATGCATAGAAGAATTAAATCATATGAACTGCCGTAAAGCCAAGGAAGAAATATGAACAATCTAGCCCAAAAGACATTTTGGAGGTTAGAATAAAAGTTCTTAAAAGGCAAGCAAACAAAAAAAACCCACCACAGACTATTCAACATGCAAAGCTTCCACCTGAGAGTGCTGAGAGACAGACATGTTTTGAAGAGCTGCTGTGGATGTTACTCCTCAAAACTCAAAATCTCTTCCATGCTTGTGCAGCCATCTCAAAGCCCTAGCAAAAGACTAGTCCAAGGTAGCTGTCAAGATGGACAGGATGTTCCAAAATAAGCATAACATGGGCAGCTTGAGTTGCCTGTTGCTGAAGCTGGTCTCTTTTCCTGTTGGCAACAGAGGGAATTAAGGGAGCCCAGTTCCTCAGCTAAGCTGGATGCAGAAGGCTACACGGTGTAACTACCCTCACGTCTCCACTGCTTCCCTGCTGCCTCTGGTCTCCTGCCTGGGCTGAAGATCCACCTGTGCGAGGAGGATCCCTATGGGATAAACTGGCTGAAGTAGCTCCAGCTCCAGAATTCACCTCCCACCTCTCCTTTCCAATACTCCTGCCTGTTGCAGACCTGTTGATTTGGCTTTTCCTTTCAAATATTTAATCAGAAGTTACCAGTCAGAAGTGCAGCAATAACATACTATTCCTACGTACAAACTACCTGAAGGTTAATGAGTATGTTACAGCAACAGTATAAGGTGTTGTTCCTAACAAGGATTGCTTACCAGGATTTCTGACGTAGAGCTGTTTTCATGCAGAATTCATCCTGTGTTCTTCAGCAGAATGAAATTACACTGACAATTTTTCAATAATTCTGGTAATGAACTCTCAGAGTTTCATGGTAATCTAGATGTGGTTTGGGGCTAACAATTAAACAGACATTTTATGGTGCCATAGTTTTGCATAAGCTTGTTTCACAAGTAACTCCGATAATTAATTAAGGCTGTAGAAATCACTTACTGAGAGGATGGCCCAAAGGATTATTTCTCCCCATGCTATTTTCACATTCTACATTTATTGTTTTTCAAAGAGAAGTTCAAGTATCTCATTATTTATTTCTGAAGAGATGAGAACATGATGCAGTGCTGCTCATTAAATATCCATAGTTGTTCTCTCATCGACTTCCATTAGGTCCCATTTCGAGATTTAATGATTTCTCAGTTCCCTTAATGATCTCCAAGCTAAGACCAAGCTCATCGGGTTTTTTAGTGCACTCATTGGTCAACTTGCCTTGCTGCCCAGACTCTGCCTCAGCTCAATACTCGCAACATTGACTGAAACATCTCTCTCCCCACTGCAGTTGAATTCTTGAAAAAGCAATTCAACATAATTAACGTCTTGCCTCTATTTTTTTCAATGCATCTGACGAAGTGGTTTCCCTCCATTGGAGCTCTGGAATAACAAACTTGTAGAAAGTCGCCAGCAACTGTATGGTAAGATTTGCTTTCATGAACCTCAATTTTGCCTCACAAATGAAACATCTAAGTTACAACTAAATGCCGGGAGCAGTAGAAGTAAATTTAATTTATAAAAACCAACAGCAATCAATAAAGCATGCCTTAGCAGCTGCTAATGCTATACACTTTGTCAAGAAAGCTGCTATTCAGTTAACATGACAGACTCACTTCTGAAGGAAGAGAAAGACCGGATGGTAGGCTGAGAGATTAATAAAACAAGATAAATAAAAGTGGTAACATTAACATGTTTCTCACCTTGGAGTGTACCCACAAGTGTGTCAGAGACATGTGGAAAAGGGAGGAAAAAGAACCAGTCAACTAATAACCCCGTTCTGCTTTATCAGCACTTACATGTTTGAGGTTTTCCTTCCCATTTGCTATATTCTCTTATAATCCTTCATTGGTACATCACCACCAAATGATACAAATGATGGGTTAAGCATCAAGCCACAGATACAGCCACATTAGGCTTGATCTGAATGGCCAAGGGAGTGGGACTGGCCTCGCCATGAGGAAACTCAACAAGAGGTTCATCAGGAGGTGAGGAAACCAGCTCGGGTAGGCTTTGGACATAAGGAGCTGGAGGTGGAGGAAAAGGAGGAGGAGGAAGGCCTTGGTGCACAGGGAGCAGATATGTTCCCCTGGTGCACTGGCTTCATAGATGTAACAGAAAGGAGCAGGCACAAAAAGAAGAGAGAGAACTGATAGAACAAAGGCAATGAAATAAGGTGCCTGAAAACAAAAGGGTAGATGCTAGTACTTGCACACTTCAGGGGCTGCATGACAGGAACTGCAAGCACGTGCGAGGCAGCGTCGGTGAGTGGGCTGCCATAAGATGCTGCTTCTGGTTACACCCGTGCTCCCTCCCTAATTCAGTGAGGTGGAAGAGAGAAAACTGGAAACAAAATCTGGCTCCTGTGTTCAACAGACAATGTATTCACTTTTACACACAGTTCTGGTTTCTCCTGAAGCATTTGCTTGCAGTGCAACAGCTTTCTAGATCTTCATGGTATTTTTAAGGCTTAAGTGTATCATCTCCTCCCAACTACTGAACAGCTATTCACGCATTATGCTACTTCATTTAAAATGAACACTCATTAGCTAATTTCCTTGTAGGTGCAGGTGATATTTAGATGAGATTTTAAAAATCGATATCACCTTTTGCAAGTGCCAAAGGTATCAGCGCAGAGTAAAAACTTTTTTTTTCATGACAGCCAATTCCATTCCATAATGAAGCTAGTGGGAGTTAGGCCCTTCACTTCCATGGGCACAATTCTGCACTCTAAATCATAAAAATAGTGCTCCTTGCTGCCTACTTAGGAGGTAAAGAGTTTCTTCTCTGCATCAAGCTAAAAATATCAACTGGAGAAAAAAACATACAAAGAAGCAGCCAGCAAGTGTCATTCAGCAGACGTGTAAGAATTTGTTTTGCATTCTCTGAGAATAGCCAGATCCCCTGTTAATATTTTTGGTGTAAGTAAATGCAAAGCAAATGGGGTCAAAGTCTACTGTCAGCAAAGTTCAGCACATGGCAATCTGTCCTATCTTTCCTAAGTGGGGTATAATTTAGAGAAAATTTTTTCTTTGTTCTTAATAAGATTAAGATAAGCAAAACTTGAGTGACAACCTCAGCATGCTCCACTAAGTCACTCATTTTTAATATGGCCATAGGACAGAATTTATTTTTACTTCTTTTCCCCATATACTTAGAGAAATATGGCATAAAGCAAATAAAACAGCATATTTTATCATAAATGAAAGCCATAAAATACCTTATTATCATGATTTTGTCTGAAAGGTTTTATTAGCAGGCAATACAGGCCAGACACTAAATCAATTTCATTAGGTAAATGCACCTCCAAGAAGCTTCTGGCAAGGCACATCATGTAAAGCGGAAAATCCTTCCCACTGATGCAAGTCGAGAGCACGTTAATGCATTACGTCATTCTAAATTGGATCTTGCACTTAATGCTGATGAAGGCAGCTCCTCCAGACCTATAGGACTGAAGTCATTAATAGTCTAGGCGTGCTGAAGAAATAAAAGATATACAAACCATTTTTGGCATGGAGCATTAAAAGTCTATCAGTGGTATTTCTTCTGTGCATACATTTACCGTGGTTGTTATAGCCAGTATGGAACAGCAGAAATGAGTACAGACCTCTAAGCCAAGGGGGAGATAAATGCATACACCTCCCTTATGAATGCAGCATTTGACCCATTTCTGTCTGCGCAGCAGAAGCCACTTCACAAGGCCACGTTGCAACCAGCAAAGCTCAGTGAGGCAAAGTCTAGCAGAAGATGGAGGCGTACACCAATCCACCTCATCTCTCCCTCCCTTCTCCCTTTGGGCTTGTGCACCTAGGCAGGTCTCGTCATGACTGATGCAAATGTAAAGTGCTGGGTGACCATGACACTATTGTACCCAGGACCTGCAGGTCCAATGGGAGAATAATCCCCTCAGTAACCGGTAAGGCAAGTTTGGCCCCGGGGTGAAGGAGGTGACACTAACTCCTGCCTCACCTTAAGGGAGGAGTGGGCCTGCCACTGTGGCCATGGCTCTTCTACTCTTCTTCTCCAAAGGCCCCACAGGGACAGGCAAATGCCACTGGGGTCGGATGTAAAGGACCCCAGAGCAAAATTCTCTGGGATAAACTCTCTGTAAACTCCTCTGCAGAGGGAAAACAGCAGATGAACTATCTATCTCCTCCTTAAAAGCCCTCTGCAAACCTGTCTTTGAGGCTATTAGTCTTGAGCACTAATGAGAGAGTGAACTTGTGTTGCCCACTAGAAGGAAGCTGGAAGATGCTTCCACCCACAAACAACAAATGCACAGAAAATATGTATAATTCCATGTCAGTAAATGCATTAACTACCATAAAACCACCCACCAAGATAATGTCAAAAAAATAACACAAATGTGAAAAACACTACTGAGTTGCACCGAGTGAATGTTTCTGAGGATACTGATGTTTCTGACTAGTTTTGTTACACACACAAAAAGACCTTTAAAGCTTAAAACACCTATCACTCATACATGCTACAGTCATCTATCAGCTTTCTGCTATGCCAGCTGTCTTGACATTACAGCTGGGGATTGGGGGGGAGAAAAGGAGGAAAAGAGAATCATTGCAGCAAATTTTCATGTATGGTTTACACAGTGCTTACTATTTCACATTTATACTGAAACAATGCCCAGGAGCTCTAGTAAGGCATAGGCACTCTGAAAGTTTTTAACAAAGACCGACACCTGTATCTCTAATGGAGCACAGCCAAAGAAGACATGACATAAAGATTAGG
>NW_009210188.1:0-1502 GCF_000690835.1 Fulmarus glacialis
CTGACTCAGTATAAAGAAGTGCTTTTTTAGCTTGAGGGTGGTCAAACAGTGAAACCGATCCAAAGAGGCTGTGGTATTGGACGTGCTCCAAACTCAGCTGGATTAGCCCCTGAGCAGCCTGCTTGAACAGGCTTCACTTAAAGCAGGAAGTTGGACTGGAGACCTCACAATGTCCTTTCCAATCTACATGATTTAAGAAATTACACATTTTTATGCTTTGCGGGTACAAGAAGTGGAGTGTGTAGCAAGCGAGTCATCTTATTGCAGCTTCACTATTACTACACACCACTTCTTGCTGTAGGAGATGACATACGCCTAGAATCCTCCAAGCATAAAAACTCTGGTCCTCACAGATACAGTCTTTACAAGACATAATGCTCAACTGAAAAGTATCTATTTAAACCAAGTGATCAAAACTTTTGTAAGACCTACCTGAAAGGGAAACACTCACTGGAAAAAGAAAACAAAAAGTCACTACATAACTTCTCCTTGTTGGTACAGAATTTTTTGCATTAACACCTGAAAAAGCAACAGAAAAAAGCGGGGGCAGGAGGGGCAGTGTGCTGCCAGGGGGATACCTGGGAGCTGGGGCAGGAGAATGTGCAAGAAAGGACTAGAAGCAATGGGTGCTCTGGGACTGCCCCCCGCTGGGGTTGTGTGGAGGTGCACGAGGAAGAAGTGAGGGCTCCCATGCCCTGTGAGCAGCCCCATCCAACCCAGCACTCCCATCAGGGCTTGTGCCACACACAGTGAGTATCCAGGAGCTCTCCCCAGCCACTGTTGCAGCCAAAGTCTGCACCCACACAGGCACTTCAAGCAAGTTCATCAGCCTGCCTTCCTGACGCCCTTCCCTGACTTTTCCTTTTCCAGCGTGCCTCATCGGGTCCAAGAGGATACAGGTAGGAAGCCAGTTTTGGACCAGCGAGGAAACCTTGGAAAAAGAGATGGGCATCTTGGGTCTTTCTTGTAGACATTGCTGAGCTTGCTCAGAGTCATACACCTGCAGAAAAATGAATGCCAAAGCTCCAGACCTGGAAACGGCCCTGTTATGGGTGTCCTCTGGAAGCCTATACCCAAAGATATCATCCCATTTTCTTGAGGGCCACAGAGACCTTCTTGTTCCCCAGAGGAAAGACTAGTTAGGTTGAGAGCTGGAGTCACCAAAGTGCACTAGGTAGCTACAGTCCTTTCTCTGTCAAAGGAATAGCTGGGCACAGCCTGATGTCAGTGTAGATGAATGTGGAATAATGAAAAGAAAACACGATGACGGGGAAGAAGCGAGTAGACAAAGCTTTCCTCCTCCCTGCATGTGGTCAGGATATTCAAGACTGACCTGAGAATGAAGCAGTAGGAGAAGTACATTAGGAGAGAGTTCCCCATCACTACGAAGATATCTACCATGAAGCTCATGACTTCACTGGTCCTCTTAGAGGTGTAGGGGAGGGCCAGCAATGGGTGAAGGTGTGGTTCGTAATAGGGGGACCGCAGAAGGTCAATGGTAG
>NW_009210189.1:0-14444 GCF_000690835.1 Fulmarus glacialis
AGAAAAGAGTACTTGCAAGTATCGAGCACGGCATCCTGCTCTGACCAGTGCTATTCATTTCCTGTCCGTGTTTTACTCTTTGAAACCCAAAAGGAGGAAATCTCTGTAGGCTCCCAGCCAAACGATCGTAGCAGCAGGTTGCAAATAAACAAAACCCAACGTTTTCCCCCAAAATGTGTTCCTAAGACCAGCAGTCCAGATTCTTATAGCTTAAAATCCACCAGCATCCTTCAGCCCCCTTGTTTACTGGGGCTGGAGATGTTGGACTCAGCCAGTCTTGACTGGAGATACGGAATTGCCTTTCGCGGCAGAGCGTGCCCGTGGCATTGACGGAAGACGACGGGAATAGCTCCACGGGTTTTCCTCTCCGGATCTCCTCTGGTGTCTGCCATGGGCTCCCTTGGTGGGCGTTCACCTTGAGGCACTTCCTCACCTGCAATGAGCTCCTGCTTTCCCTTAAAAAATGGAAAGCGAGTGGGTTTGAACTCTTCCAATTTGGATAGAAAATAAAAAGTTAAACTTACTGCATTTGCCCATGATGTGGTACTTAAACCTGAATAAAGTAGGAAAAGAAGATTAATAATACAATACTGCCTAAGTACTACTTCAGCCACTGTTCTTCCAACTGAAATTAACTTGGCTGTTTTATTGAAACAAGCCAAAAGAAATGAATATTCTCAATTTGTCTTCCTCAGTTGAAGAAGACAATAAAAATACGAGGTGCTGTCTGGAAGATGTTTAATTCTAAGGCCCACATGCCTTAGCTGGGGAAGAATTAGAGAGGTGAAGGGGGAAAAAAACCTGCTATATACAGCATTTCGGTGCTATGTTTTATATAGAGATCCCATGTGTTTCTCCCTCACGTGTGATGATTTGGCTGGGCTTGGTGAGAGACTGCCAGAATAAACACAAAGTGGTTCAATGGCGAAGTCATTTGGGGCCTCTTCTCTCCCAAATCTGTATTTTTGCTGAATTCTTTAGGTAAAGAGGGCCCTTTGATTTTGCATTCAGCAGGGCTCAAAGGCTTGCATTGCCCACCCAGGTAGGTTAACAGAAGATGATCTGGTCTGTCCCGCCGTGATGCACCGAAGCCGGTCGGTGGAGGAGAGCTGCAGAAAATTAAATACTCCTTTCCGTTTCTGCAGGAGTCGAGAGCAGGGTAGCATCTCCCCGTGCTGCTTGCCTGCTCTGGAGCGTGGGGACACTTCAGCATCTTCAAACCGTTTGACTGTTTGAATTATGTAAAATAATTGAGGTTTTTACTATTACACAGTAATTAATGCATCATAGATACATGTATCTTACAGAATTTTCTTTTTTTACCTCACTGCGTGTTTGACTCTTTCAGGCTACAGAAGAGAAGTCCCGTTTGCGGTACTAAAGCTAACAGCGACAGCAAGACGACAGTTCACGTTTCTTTAAATCACAGGGTTTAGTCCAAGGTCATTTAGAAGAAAGAATAAGAATAATAAAATAATTATGTAATGATCTGTGGGTATTTTCCAGTAACTAAAGATTGGGTGTTATTTAATATCGCTCTGTTTTAACTGACTATCCCTTAGGTTGGGACTTATATGGAAGATAAAATCTATCCTAATCCCATTAGGCACCGGCTGATTCAAGGTCTGACTTTGCTAATACTTGCAACTAACAGTACTTCTGAGCCAAGCGGTAAAAAAAAATTGCTAAGTGTGTTTGCACAGAATTATGGTCTTGCTATTATAAAGACCCAGTGCGTATTTAAGTTTACCATTTTCCATGTGTATTTGGCAGGTGAAATTGCTGAGCAGATCTCGTTTAACTCTGGTGTCTGTTAACCACCGCTGGTTCGCTTGATTGTTTTTTTTTCCTTCTCCTTTTCATGTGTTTTAGAGAAAATTATTTCTCGTCTTAATCCAGTTTCTTCATACCAGGTTTGGCCTTAAAAATTGTCCTGGTTTCGGCTGGGATAGGGTTAAATTTCTTGCTAGTGCTGTGTTTTGGATTTAGTATGAGGAGAATGTTGATAACACACTGATGTTTTCAGTTGTTGCTAAGTGCCCTCCTAGTCCAAGGACAGCTCCCATGCCTACTGACTGAGCTAGGTACACAAGATGGGAGGGAACATCATCAAGACAGCCAGCCCAGCTGGCTAATGGGGCATTCCATACCATGTGATGTCATGCTCAGTATATGAATGGTAGGCGTGATCCAGGAAGTACCGATCGCTACCTGGTTATCGGTCAGCGCGGGTGGTGAGCAATTGCATTGTGCATCACTATTTTGTATA
Organism: Fulmarus glacialis; assembly: GCF_000690835.1. NCBI lineage: Eukaryota > Metazoa > Chordata > Aves > Procellariiformes > Procellariidae > Fulmarus > Fulmarus glacialis. Next base: position 2,270 of record NW_009210189.1, read on the forward strand.
TTTTATCATTATTATTTTCCCTTTTCTGTTCTATTAAACTGTCTTTATCTCAACCCACGAGTTTTTCTCACTCTCACCCTTCCGATTCTCTCCCCATCCCACTTGAGGAGGGGGGGGAAGTGAGCAAGCGGCTGCGTGGTATTTGGCTGCCTGCCAGGTTAAACCACAACAAAAATAAAGCACTTAAGTTGTCCACTTGCTACTTTATAGAAGTTTAAGAGTGACAGGGGCTAGCTGCTTTGAGCTCTGGTCATGCTGACCTGGAAGAAATGCCTTGGTTTAACTGAGCAGAGCCTTACCAATCTGTACAGCTCCATCGGTGTTTTCCTTCTAGTAATAAACAATCTCCAGCAACTTCTCAAATTAAAATTCTAACGAAAAGTATAGCAGAGTGGGCTGAAGTCTTACGTGTGCTGGAAAAAGATCTATGAATGTGGTCTAAATGGGATCGTGTAAAATAATCATTAAATATCATCCGAGAGCATCTGAATTTGCTGGGATGCAGGAAAGCGACTGTTAAGAGGGCACCTTTATCTGGATAGATCAAGGTCTCTGTTTCCATGAAATCTCCCTGGAAGTGTTTAGGCATAGGTGTAAAACTTGTTGTGGCTCGGTCTTGGATGATGTTGGCTGCACATCTGACTTTTTTTTTTATTATTATTTTTTTTCCTTGTGCACCCCGTCTCTCTCGGTACGTTTTCTTTGGGAATATGCCCAAGCCTCTTTGAAGCTGTTTTTTCTGTTGTGCTGAGGCTGCCGTTGATTTCGCTCTTTCGCTACTTTAACTTCAGGAGTTAAACCAAGCTGCTCAAGTGTTCGAAGTCGAGGGGCACCCCGCTCAGCGGCGCCCTGGGCACGTGCTGCCCTGGCATTACTGCAAAACACCTTCACAGTCAGATGACTTGATCAGCTATCGGAGCTCAGGATTCCTAAATGGCATCCTATAATGTCTAATTAAGGTTGCAGTTTGAAGACATCGTGTACGTTAATTGAAAACTGTAAGAGTAATCTATTCCATTTTTTTCTGTTAAATTAATAGCGTGGACCTTTAGCAGATGGTTAGCGAGACGCTGTTATTAATGAAAACATCCCACCGCCTGCAATCCAGCCGCTTGTCGCCGTGCACAACGCGGAGAAACAAGGCGAACATCTCCCCAGCCAAATGCGCTTTCCACTCAGTGGCTTTATTCTCCTGCGGTGCCAGTTAGCGGTCTCAGGGCTGCCATTGCGCGTCTTTTGCAAGATTTAAACTCTGCAGAGTGTTTTCTGCCGGGCAAGGCTGGGTGAAGGAGCTGGCAGCAGCCAGTGGGCTGCAGGTCATCTTCTGCTCTCTGGCAAAGCAAGGGAAAGCGAGAAACACTTTGGGCCCCAAAAATTGTGGTTTTTTCATCCATTAGGGTAAAAGACCAAATGGTCTAGCTTAAGCTATTTAATGGTATTTTCACAGGTATAAATAAGTGCCTCCGCTGTGTACGAGCATGCACTGCATTAACAGGAGTGAGCTCTGCCCCTCCATCCCCGCATCCTTGTGGGTGAATGTCACTGGGTCGTGTTTGCCGGTCCCAGGTTTTGGTAACGAGTCTTTTGTACCGCCCTTTACGCTTCCTCTCTCCCTCTCCCCTCTCCTGTTGCTTTGCCGCTTCCCAGGAGGACAAGCAGCAGCAGCAGAGACTGGGGAAAGCTGGAATATTTATCACTCTCCTACGCAGAGGCTCTAAAACGGCTTCTGCAAAATAAATCTCCTTTAAGACCCTTCTGGAGCGGGGTTTGGCTTATTGCTCCAGGAATAAAAAAAAGCCTTTTCTTCCCCAGGCAGCTTGCTGGGACCCCCAGCAGTGGTAGCTCGGGAAGCCACCACGTCCTGGCAAGTTGGTTTTTTCTGTCTGCCAGAAAGTGGGCATTTAAAAAACAGCTGTTTGCTGGGGGAGCTGTGGTGGCGGAGCAGAGGGCGAAGCAGAGCATCCTTGCGTAGGTGCCATCAGGCAGCTGATGGAGAAGGGCATCCCCAGGGCGAGAGCATCGCTCCAGGATGGAGGATGCTCGGAGAGAGGAGCGTCAGGGATGCAGGGGTCCACGTTTCCCAACAGCGCCTCGTCTTCGGAGAGGAGGAATTTGCATCGGCTCTGAGGAGATGAAGTTTGAGTCCCGACGAGGCAGGGCCCGCGTTACAAAGCGGATCTCTCTCCCCCGAGGGTGCTGAGGAAACGGGGACTGGTGCCGGTTTTGCATGCAGGGACCAGAGGCGTAGCGGAGGTTTTGTGCTCAACAGCCCCCGGTACCACCTCCCCTCCCAGGGCAGGGAGCCCCTCAGCGCCGCAGTGACTGTAAATGATTCAATTAGTTAGCTGCAGATATTGATAATAAAACCCGGCTTTCATCTAATTAGAGAGAACGTTAGTTGGTATACCCTTACCCAATTAGAAAAATACATTTTAAATGAAGTTTTAATTTATTTTTGTCTTTAGTTCCATTGCGATGGAAGAGGCAGTGTAGTAACTGGAAAGCTTGCTTTCAGGTACCTCGCATCAGACACCAAACGAGGTAACGCCGCGCCGCCCGACTTCTCCTCCCAGCGTTTTTGGGGGCAATTAGAGCGAGTCCTGCCAAAGCGCGGCTGCTGCTGTGAGGCTGGGCGGGGTTTTGGAAGAAAATTCACGGCACGCTTTGGAAAACCAAAGCCACGCAAGTCCAGCCTGACGGCCTACTCTGGCTTGTCTTGGCAAAATGCAACGCTAGGAAACCTCTATCCCATCGGCCTCCAGCTTGTATCGCTAGTGCAGGTTGTCAGTAAAACCGTAGTAATATTTGGGTTTGTTCCCCTTCTCAGCTTCAGAGTGCGCAGACCAACATTTTTGCTTTAGAAAGCTGCAGATACGTCATCAATATGCTCGCCCATTTCTTCCATTCTCAGCAGATATGTAACACTTCAAGACCAAAAAAAAAGCACTACCTGCAAAAGGAAATAAAACCTTTTGGCTTAAAAGTTTTTTGTTGTTTACAGGTATTCGTTAACCCGATGGCAGCCTGACTGGCGTTTCTCTGCTGGTTACTCAAAAGCTTTGTTTGCTCTTCTCTTGCTTCTGATTTCTCCCCAGCTCACCGAGCGACATCCCTTTTGATGCTGCATTGCTATTTTAGGCCAAACAACTGGACGAATGAAATGGTATTGCAATTTTTGTTCCAGTGATGCTAAACAAGGTAGTGAGAACTTGCTCTGTGTGGCTTTCAGATCAGTTTGTACTTGTGATATTCAGAATATTAATGGCTTTGAGAGTGGGGATGGCTAGAAAATGAAAACGGCTTGATCCCAGCTGAGAAGATGCTACATAATCAACATGAATTTGTATCTTCATTTCGGAGTGGAAGGACGATAAGGAAGCGATGGGCTGGAATTTGTCTTTATAGCAGCGAGGATGTGGAGATTTCCTAAGAGAATAAACGTGCTTGCTTAAGAGATTGCAACTTTATTAGCTCTGTGGTACAAATCCAGAGATGTGTACAAACTCTCCTGCTTTCTCTTAAAACGTGCATATATTTCAGGCTTATTAATTTGGGTGCGTATAATTCATACAAAGTAATAACTTGAAATTCAGACTTTTTTAAATACTAATGATTTATTACTTTGAGAGAAGATAGGTGGCCTAAGCTACCTGGCACAGGAATCCTGTTTGGGTTCCAATTTCTCTTTCTCTTTTCAGAGGTCAGATGATACCCTTGCTGATACCCTCGCAACGATGCAGAGATGACCTGGAACGGGGTCGAGCCGGGAGAGAGCTCCTGCTCCAATCCATGGCTTTAGACAGCCCCTTGGTACCATCCCTGGGACAATAATCCCAATTAGCTTGTGCTAAGGAGTGCCTGCGCTCGGGGCTTTGGGTCAGGAGCCGTACGGGATTATTGCCTGCTGGCTCTGTCAAGTGATGCCTCTGCGCTTGCAGCCCTGCTGTCTCTGGAGCTCGTGTCTCTATTAGCACGTGAAGCCAAGCTGACGCGAGCATTAGCTCACCCCGGAGCACGCTGCGCTGCCTGCTCTCCCCACACCTTTGCTGTGGGGCGGGATGCTCCATCCAACAGCGTCGGCGGGAGGCGCGACTACAGCTGCATCCTAAACGCATAGGTCCCATGCAATAACATTTCCTTGCATCCCCTCTGATGCTCAGATTCAGAGACCAACTTCTGCCAGGCAGGGGTATTCGTTGCAAATTTCAGAGCTTTTTATAACTTTTTCTTCCAAACAATGCGTGTGTTTGGCTGCACATCCTTCAGCTCAGAGCAGAACAGAGTCCGCAGCTTTCCTGCGCGTGTGATGGGTAACGGGCCTCTCCGACACAGCCGGTGTGTTGGATCCCTGCCCTTCGGTCCATTCCCTGCTCAGTGATGATCTCCTCTTTAGTTCCTGTAGATAAGGAGAAGCATGCTTTACAGAAGCTGCTGTGCAGCACGCAAGGACGAGTGCTCTGCAGCGGGCTGCTCCCGGCTGCTCCTTGTCCCACGCCGCCAGGCTGCAGTGCTGCAGCTCGTCCTCTCCGCAGCGGCTGGGACACGGGAGGTGAGATCAGGTCGCCCGCTCTGCTGCAGCTCCGGGTGGTTATGTGCCGTCGTTAAATATTGAAGCTGCCGAGAAGCTGCAGTCACGTAGCATTGGGTAGGAAGTGTGGTGCTGGCTCTCCTGCCACCGCCGCCCCTCGGCACCCTGAGCTGTGACATCTGCAGTTCATGCCTCTGCTCGGCTCACGCGAGGCTCAGCAGTGCAGCTCCGGCACAGGGCTGCTGGGGCGAAGCTGGAGGAAGAGCGATGGGAAAGGCTGGGGCGGCAGTCGTCTAGAGACGCTATAGCCCACGTTCATCCTGTCTAATGTCGTTAGCTTGGCTTTACAGCTGAAGCCTCTTTGATGCATTCGAACTAATAAGCTTAATAAATGGGGGAATGCAAAACAAAAATAAATGTTCATTTATATAAAATGCTTTCAGCCCAAGCAACAAAGTATAAATTAAACCACTGAATTATATGACCAAGTTTAGGATAAAACATAACTCGTGTGATTTTAATGTTAAATTATCTAATTGCTTTATGGGGTGCTTCCATTAGCTGATCAAATAAAATGTTTTTTCTTCACCAGTGTCTTACAAGCGATGAACGTAGGGCTCAATCCTGCAGGCTCTTGCTTAGGTGGGAAGGCCACGCTGTGAGAGTTGCCATGAAATCGGCAGGCATGGTCAGAAAGAGATCTGTATCTGCGCAACTTCCAGTATTTCAGCCTTCCTCAGCAATGCTCGCTCAGTTTCTTGCTGACGTTGTTTCCCAAGCTGGGCTTAGAAGGGATGCGGGGCCGGGTAGGACATCCCGGCCAAGGGGCTGCTGCGCTTGGTGTGCGGTACCCGCGCCCACAGAGATGCTCTTGGGTGGCCTTGGGGTCGGTCCACCCAGTGCCACTTACCCTGACTGCTGCCTCGGGGGGACTTGCCAGCGGCGATGAGTTGGGCGTTTACAGTGAGCGTGCATGTCCTTTTATTTCCTTCACTCGCTTTATAATTAAACAGCAGAGCTGAGGACAGAGAGCTGGGTTTCAAAGCCTGGCTCTGTCTCGTCTGACCTTGCTGGTGCCACGCTGCCTTTTGTTTGTAATCTCGGGCAAGATGCAATGGAAAAAGGGTTTGATAGGAGACAAAAGCAAACAATAGCCTTGCTCCAAAGATACGATGAATGGGATGTAATTGAATTTTTTGGTGAAGACATTGATTTGACCCTGTAAGACACACAAAGTGAATCATTAGGGGAATTAATGCACATTAAAATGCAGGGGGCTTTTTTGTCAGAGGGCTTTTATTGTGCCTATAGTTTTGTTTTTAATTATTTAGTGACTTTGTGTCTTCTAGTGATAAATTCCGCCTTTTTTCGAAAGGAAAAGCGTTGTTGGTGTGACAAAGGGGTACATGCCCTAAGCAGCTGATGAGCATCGGTTCTTCGTTAGCAGCCCTGCTTGTGCCCCAAAGCGCAGACAGGCACACGCTTTAAAAAAGCATCTCTTGCAAACTGTTGATAAAACATCAGCGTTAGTTTGACCACTTTCTTCTGGGCCTTTCAGATTTATTTTTCCAATCTGCGTAGAGCAAAAACTCTGGAGGAATTGATTTATTGCAAGAAGCTGTATGGGATGTGATGTTTGGGAGAAAAATTTCCAGAGTTGGGCTGCTCGGGGCGGGTTTGACCCTGGGTCTTCGGAGTGCCGACTGCTCCCAGCTGCAGCTCCTTCTGCTCCACTGCCTGCGGCTTCAAGACTTCTTAGAAATCTCATCCTTGTATTTTGCATCTCACAGGTGGTGCTTTCCTCACCACGCCGACGGATTTGAAAAAAATAGCTGTTTTATGATTTGAGCTGCTTGGGCTCGCCCTTAGCTTGGTTTGGGCTTTGCTTGGAGGAGCTGCTTGGCTGCGGATTTGCGTGTGCGTGCTGCCTGCGTCGTCTCTTCCATGAAAAGCATCTCCTTTCGCTCCTGCCTCCAACCTCAGAGCATCCACCACTGTGCGTGTGGTACCCGTCTGTTTGCTGCCAGCCCCGCATTCTGCAGTTTGCTGGCACTTTTCCTGGGCGATGGACACAAAGTCATATAGTTACAGAAAGCAGAACATTTAAAGAACGGGACTTCAAGGGGGTTTGCTGCTGGCAGCAGGGAAGCCTCCCCCAGCACATCCTCCCCACCCTGGTCCCGTGCATTCCATCCCTGGGACAGGCTTTCTCCATCCAGGCTGCGGGCGCTGACCTGAGGCATGTCGCTGCTGAGCTCCTCTGCCTCTTGTGCCCGGTGCACGCAGCTCTCCTATGTTTCCCTTAGGAAACCAGCATTTTGCTGTGCAGCACCAGGATGTGTCTTTTGCTGGAAACTCGCCTTTTTGCCTGGCTTTGTGTGTGCGTGTGAGGGTTCGCATCGCTGAGTCATCTGTTTCTTGCAGTTCTGCTCCAGTTTGAGGTGGCAGACGCGAGATTATTCTCCCAGAGTCTTGGTGCTTACGTGGTGACAGAAGTTGGCACAGAGGTGTCAAACTGTAAACCGGCATTTCTGCTCGCTTCTCCCCTGCGCGGCGGGGGGCTGTGTGGCTGGGGTGGTGTTCAGCCCCTGTGGCAGAAGCTCCCCTGACACCAAACCTTGTTTGGGCTCTGCGTGCCCGGTTTCGGCTCCCCCTGCGTCAGTGGCCACGCGAACCAGATCGAGGAGCTGACAGCGTGGTAGCTTGCAACGCTGAGCGCGCCGGCCCCTCCTCGCTGGTGATGCCGAGACGTCCCGGTGGAGGGTGCGGTGCGCTGGGCAATGGGGTTGCAGGCGGGCACGGGCAGGGCGAGCAGATGACGCAGGAGGTTTTTCGGGTTTTCTTTGGGTTTTGCCCCGTTTGCATGCCAGTCCTTGTAATTCTGAGTACTCGGGGCATGGAAGGCAGCGTGGAGGATTCGCTGTCTCTCTGCTGTACGTGTTAATTTATAGTGCTGCTGTGAGCTAGATTGTCCTTGTTATCCAAGGTATTTCCTCTGGAGGAGGGAAATCAGGCTGTAATATATCATTAAGCAGAAAGCCTGGGGGAGCTCCTATCCTAGTTGATGTGGATCCTTCTTTTATCCTTTTAGAAGAATTGAATTATACGTTCTGAGTTGTCGGAAGATCCAGCTTGGAGTCTGGTTGGAGCTGTGGCTTTCCGTACTACCGCAGCAGGGTGGGAGCTCCCCGGACATCTCGGTAACACGGGCGCGTCTTTCGGGGGCTCGCCTGCCTGCCTGCGGCATCTGTCTGCAGCTTATTCTTTGGTCTGCCCAAATTTGCTGAGCAGGCCCAGGCCAGCAGTGTGGAAACAAATGTTCTGCCTCCAAGCAGGAGCGTCTCGTTGCTGCAGCTCCTCCCGTCGGTGACGGTTCTGGGATGAAGATTTCCAGCGTGCAGGGTGTAGGCTGGCTGGAAGGAAGAAAGTAAACAAGCCTTGGGTAAGACTGACGTTCGTTTACCTGAAATACTTTGGTTTTCTGTGCTACAGCAATATGTTTATTCAGCCATGAAAGTTAAAAATGGCTTTATTCTCCTTACAGCAAGTTGATTTTTAGTAAGAATAGGCAAAAGCCCATGCTAATCTGAAACCCCCAAACCTGCCTGTTTTTGCAGGATTTTGAGGGTGAATCAGCCAGATCCGCCTCTGTATTGAAGGGATTTGTTTCTGTAAATGCCAGCTCATACAAACCATCCGCCACGAGTGTCCAGGGGACTCGGGTGTTAGAGAGGATGTATAGAGACTTCCCTCTTTGGCATCCGCTGGTGCTTGTTCCTTGGTATCTCCAAAGCTCGTCTCACTGTAAGGTGCGAGGTGATGCAGATTTGTGACGTAGCGAGTCGAGGACATAACGTGGAATGGGTTGGGAATAAAACTCTGCAGACCACAGCACATTTGGTGGAAATACTGTACTGCCTTTTAAAAAAAAAAAAAGCGGAGATCTTGTTTCATATTTTCTGAAGCATTTTAGTTGCAGAGTATTTTATGGGGTTTTTTTATATATATATATGCATAAAATCAGTGGTTCGCTCCTACAACTCACACCCTGCGTCAAAGCCGTGAGTTAATGCTGTGTCGGTGGCTCTTGTGGGGAACGATGGACGATGCCTCTTCGTAGCCCAATGGACTCCTGGGGCCAGACCTTTTTGGCCGTGCAGTGTCCAAATTTTAGCACTTGCATCTGATTCAACTGTGGCTCCTGTAAAAGTGCGAGGTTTGGTGTGTTCTCTGGGAAGGTCACGACTGTAGATGCTGTGCCAGTGACCGGCATCTCAGTGGAGGGCTGCACCGGGTTATTTTGATACTGAATTTTACGCGTCAATTAGCCAGAAATTAAAAAGAGGCATTTTTGGAGCTTTGTGTCACTGCTCCTCTTCCTGGCTCACATAGAAGCAGTACGGCTCCCATCGTCTGCTGCTACGGTAATCATTTAAAAATGCAGAGTCGGGCTCGGGAAACGAGGGGTGCGGCGGTGGATTCTGGGAGAATTTATTTGCAGTGTAAACATGTTGGTTAGGAGTCATTAATATGACATTCACACAACTCTAATAAAGCACATAACACGGAGATCTGGCACTGCTGCAATACCCTGAGGACATTAAGTATGAGTCTTAAAACCAAGAGTATTGGAAACAAGATATTTTTACGTCTCGTTTGGGAGTAATATAATTGCATTTTGTGGCTCTAGCAGATGCTTGGGCCAGCTGGTTGGAGAGCATTGTGGATTTTTTTAGCTTTGGTACTATACAGCTACAACCCTTATATAGAACTATCTTCTTTTTTTTTTTTTTTTTTTTTTTAAAAATCATCTCCTGGTCGAAAGACCCATTTCTTGCGTGTGCATTACCTTCGTGATGGCGCAGCCTGTAGACACTTCTGTTGCAGTAGCTCTGGAGATTAAACTGCGCTTGATTTTGGGGTCTAATTTGAGGCAATTGAACATGGAAGGCAGCTTCATTGACCTTTCTACATGGCTTTTGCTATTGCAAGTCTCTCTGAGAGGGAGACTCTGGACCTGGCTGGGAAGCAATTTCTGGAAGAGAACCATCAAAAAACTACATATTTCTGAGTATATCTTCATGTGGGAGGAAGAAAAGCTTGTTTCCAGCAGCCTGTGCACTGCAGCCCCGGAGGTCCTTGGCCATCTCTAGGTGTCGGGACATTGCTGATGTGGTGACAGCAGCCGTCATGGTTAGGGACGGTCACTGGTCCTGCATCTCCTCTGGTGCGGATCGCCCCGGTCTCTCCCAGGGCTGCTGACGATGCTTAGCCTGTCTGTGGTGTGGCCGCTCTGGGTTTATACCAGGGAAATTGATGGGCAGCCACCCCACGTTCGTCAGGCGTATGCACAAGCACTGTCGTGAATTATCTCGCTGGTGCCGATAATTTCCTGCAAACAAATCGGTTCTGATCTGGAAGTAATCGCCCGTATCATTCCTGCAAGTGGGAGCGATGACTTATGTTGATGTCACCCGCTGGCTTTTTATGGCAACGATTAATAATTCAGTAATTCTCTCTGCAGCGATGCTGTTCTATTTATAAATATTTAATTTAGCTTCCCATGTCCGTATTGTCGCCGCCCTCCCCTTTGCCTCCTGACGTAATGCCGGGCTGTCGGGGATGCTGCAGTCACCAAAGTTACCAGCAAATTGTCTGTGCTGAAAATGTTAATGCCTTTCCTCATTTGCATCTCTTCGTTATGTTATTTAAGTCTGGCTTTGGTGGCGTGAATATGAACGTTGACCGAGTGTGCTATTCCAGTCAAAACCTGATTTAGGCTGCAGACCTAACCCAGGGCTGGCGGCCCCTTGTCTCTGTTATAAAACCCCTCTGTTATAAAACTTTACAGTTTCCAACACAGCCATGCAAATAACTCTTTTTTCTTTCTGTGTTTCTCTTTCAGGAAATTGCAGCTTATTTAATAACCTTTGAAAAGCATGAAGAATGGCTAACAACTTCCCCTAAAACAAGGTAACGTTGCTCATGCTTCAGCACATTGACTCATTCTCGCTGATGACTTGACTTGCTAATCAATGCCTTGGCCACCGAGTGAAAACTCCCAGTCATGCTTGATGGCTTGTGACACCAAACTCTCATTAATTGACTTAATGAGCATTTTATTGAATGAAATCAGATTGATTAAAAATGGAACAGCTGCAATCTTGACAGGTTAAAGTTTTAACCTGATTGTTCAGGATTTAATTGTATCCCTTCAGATGAATGGCTTTGAAAGCCTTTGAGCGAGGTTGCAGGCTATTTATCTTGACAGTGCTCCCTACAGCCTCCAGCCTGAAATAACTGAAAAAGCGCAAAGCCCTCCCTCCCCCGTGCTCCACCTGTTTAACATGCGGTCGCAGGGATTGTTTGCATTTTGGTGTTTTTCTTGCTGGGGTTAAGTGTTTGATGGCGAGGAGATCCCAAAAAGCCGCATTAACAGACATGTTTGCAGTTTATTATTCAGTAAATGTCATGTCTTCTTCGTGCTGCCATAAATGTTTAACTCCTCCGCTCCCCTGGGAACCGATACGTGACGTTTCGGCTGCGGATGTTTTCCTGCCGTTTCGGCTGTGTTCAGGCTTGCAAAGTTCCCGTACGTCTCACTAACACAAAAAATGACTCTTGCTTTCTAATGCTGCAGAGTTTTCTCTTTTTTTTCTTTTTCCCAATCCACCCCTTTCCTATTGAAAAGGGCAGGGTTATTGGAGGGAGCCTGCTAGGACCAAGGTGGGAGAAAAGCCATTTTAGCATCCCACATCCCACCGCCATCCGCTGCAGAGACCCGGTGCCAGAGGCATCCTGAGCAGCTTGTGCTGGGTTCGGCATCGCCTCCCTCTGTAATTAGCAGGGGCAGAAATTACAGTGAGACGCCAGGACTGGTATTGAACCCAACAAATAGTACAGATTAATGCCCCGGGTGTTTCGTAGCTCCCAGCTGAGGAGCGGACAGAGGTGGAGGAGGGCAGTGCAGCAGCAGTCGGGGCACGGAGAGAACCTGCTTTCCATGAAATACGGGGAAAAAAGAGCTACGTCATTTTAGGGGGTGTGTGTGTCCCCAGTCTCTTCTGTCTTTTTTGTGACATCTTTAAGTAATGCATTTGCTCGTCATATTAAAACGTGTCTGTAATACCTGGAAAGGGAGACGTTTGAAACCCAATTGCTTTCTCAAATGGTTCTCCGAGACCCAAAGCTGCTGTGGTGGGTGAAGGGCCCTTAGATGGACCTTTCCCACTGACAGCAGCTGAGAGTCTCACCTTGGTGAGTGCATGAATGCCTTGTTTCACTCCCCTTCTTGGCTACAGGACGGCAGGTAGTTCGATAATATTAGAGAAGGCTTTTTTCTAACCTGGTAATCCAAGTTTCAGGATCAATGCAAAATAATTTCTTGCTGAACCTTTGCCAGATAAGCCTATTAAGTGGTCAGAAAGCATATTAACTAGTCGGGGTATACATGGTGTTGTTAAAGATATGAGATTATAAATGTTTTTGTAGCAGCGTCTTATGATTTTAACAGTTTGGTTTGCTAAAGGCAAGGCATGAAAATAATTTTCTGATTAATATTATAATACTTCCTCCTGTGTATTTACACTTGAAAGAAAGAATGTCCCAGGAGAAGGAAAGTTGTGATGACTGCTCAAGGACCTTCTT
>NW_009210189.1:14501-14710 GCF_000690835.1 Fulmarus glacialis
TTTAATTGGAAAAGTTAAATGCTGAGTTCATACAATCAGGGCTCTCAGTATTTCGGAATTAATGACATCGATCTGACGCTGAACTGGAACACTCCCCGTTCTTTGTTTGCTGCTGTGGGTGCCACTAATTTCATCTCAGAAAATTAATAAAAATGAATCGCACCACTGACACTTACAGAGTTTCTCAATAAGATGAAGTGTAGTGTGAT
>NW_009210190.1:0-12174 GCF_000690835.1 Fulmarus glacialis
TTCCAGCCTGTAATTAATGGGGGTGGGGGTAAGGAATGCTGCCCGTCTGTGGTGGGGCTGGGAGGGAGCAGCGGCTCCTTGTTTCTCCACGGACGTGGGGGGCTCCTGCTTGCAGTGTTGGCCTTGGTGTTGTGCTCAGAGGAGTTTGGACTGAAATGCTTTATCGCTGTTAAAAAAAAAAAAATACACCTGAATTTCCACCTGTTGTGATTAAGGAGGCACAGAACGCCTGGGGACCCCCATTTCCTTGTGCAAGCGGCTCCCCAAAGACACTCGTGGACAGCCCCCGCGAGAGGAGACCCGGGATGGCGGCTGGAATGAGCCCTCTCTGCAAAAAAGGTCAGAGCAATTTTAAACACCCTCTCGGAGCCGTGTCGGGAGCGGGCAGGGGGCTTGGGGGGGTCCCCGCTCTGTCGTCGGGGTCCTTGCTGGGTGCACCCAGGTTCTGGTGTTTGAGGTGCTGTGGGAAGGTCTTGCCGCAAGATTTGTTGGTCCCGAGTGATGATATTTGTGTTTAGGGCTGGAAAATACAAAACCTGATGGGGCTTTTCTCTTTCTCGTGTGGTTGCGGCTCGTGGGAAGAGCAAAATAAAAAAAAAACCCAAACCAAACCGGGAGAGCAGGGATGCTCCCGTCCGTGGGGTGGGAACGTGGTGCGGGATGAAATTGTTGCTCCTGGGTGGAGGATCTTGCAATATTGTAAAAATTGCCCAAACTAGGTCAGTTCTGAGCATGTCTTTTAGTTGTGTGTGGGTACTGCAGCAAGGAAAACTCGGTTTAATCAAAACCTCCCTGTTTAAAAAAGCGTCCTTTTGGAAAAGACTTTTAAAGGGGATATTTGCAGCCTGAATCCCCTGGGAAGCAGAGGCGTGGTGCCGGTCTCCATGCTGGCTTGGAGCATCCCTGGCATCGCTGCACATCCAGGGCCGTTTTTGGGCGCTGGAGCTGCTTGCACGCAGGGCCCCTCGTGGCCTGGGTGCTCCCACCCCTGCTTCGGTGTGTTATGGTGTAAGTAAGATGTTAAACAAGCAGCAGTACCACATGCTAGATGGGTTTGAATAAATGATGAAGCAGGTCTGATTTTTTTTCTCCAAGTGAGACAAAATGTGGGTCTTGCAAACTGTTGCTGCCCCCTCGGCATGCTCCAAAGTACACGTCTGCAAGGGAGAGCTTGAGCTCTTGGGGTTAACAAAGCTGAACAGCAGAGCCCGACTCCTGCCTGCTCCAACGTTAAACCTCCAAGAGGTGTAAAACCTCCTCCGCTGGAGCACGCCACACTTGCCACGTTGCAGATAAAGCCTCGTGCCTCAGTTTCCCCCTTGCCTCCAGCCCTCCCCATCTGCTCTAATTCCCCTTCCCTCTTCAAGAGAGGTTTTTGGGGGAGAGGAGCTTCTGCCGGTCGTTGCATGGGCAGTTGTTGCATTTCTGCCGGTCGTTGCATGGGCAGTTGTTGCATTTCTGCCAGTTGTTGCATGCTCGCGGCAGTTATTGCACGCTCGCAGCCTGCCCTTATGTTAGGGCACTGGAGGCTGCTGAGCTGCCGCAGCGATGCCAAAGCATTTTAATCGTGATGCCGGTGGTGACAAATGTCCCCGTTCCCCCACTAGTTTTTTTTTTTTATTGCGGGTGGGAGGGTGGCGGCGGGGTCCTTGGGCAGGTACTAACTCTTCGGTGCCGTATAACCGTGTGGTCTAAAGGACCCGTGGGGAGCTATTGTTCCCGAGTTGGGCTGGGAAGCATGGCCAATTAAGAGATTAATTTATAACGGGTATGAACCAGGAGTCTGACAACTTATTATTAATGGATAAATGCAGAACAGAGCGTGCGGGGTGCGCACAAACCAGCTCCCGCCTGCCCTCGAGGACGAGGGTCCTCCCAAATGGCTGATATTTGGGGTTAAATTCACCTGCCTGAGATGCTTTGCCTTTCTCAAGCACCTGGTTTCATTCGGATCACCAATTTTCCCCCTTGCAAGCAAGGGGATGGGACAAGGAATAATTTCTGGGGTCCTTAAATATTTATGCCCGTCTTAGTTAATTAGTGCTTTGCTTAACGGGCCGCTCTTGGGAAGGGCGATGTCTCTGCGAAGATGCTTTATGAAAGTTATAGCTGCCTGGAAGTTTTAATGGGGGGTGGATGTAAATGATGCAGGAAAAAATGAAGTGGCTGGAGTGTGCCATCTGCTAGAGCTCCTCCCAGGACGGTAAAACTCTCTCCTTCATCTCTGGCTTTGATGCCAGGGCTCTCCTCTTACGGAGGAGGGATAGCTGCTGCTGGCTGGGAGGAGGAAAAATATCTGCAATTCCCCGTTTTGACAACAGTTTCCTATGTGGGAAATAATTTAAGGTGTGATTCTTCTTCTTCTTGCAATTGGGATGCAAAAGAGGTGATGGCGTGGCAAGGTGCTGTTAGAGCAAGTAGCTTCATCCCCGGGCTGATTTCCACTCCCTTTCCACCCCAGAAAAAGGCAGGAACAGCTTGCTTAGATGGATGGGGAAGGTGGGTCACATAAATCGCATCCTTGATCATTCCCCATAGCAAAATTGGGGCTGTCGCCCGTGTTATTCATCCTCCAAACAGCACAGCACAACACGTGCAGCGTCGCAGCGCAGTCGGGTCTGCCTAAATATCTGCAAATAAATGGATTTGTTCGTTAAGGTAGGAACTTGGGGATCAAGTTTGGAAGACTTAGACACCCAAGCCTTCTTCTGTGGACTTGGAAGAGGGGAGTGTGAAGCTGTTGGGATGATTTTTCATGACTCGAGCTCTGATACGAGCTGCAAAGCATCCCCAGCACAGCCCTGGAAGGCTGGTTATAAGGTCCTTTAGATGCCTACACTTGAGTACTGGTGTTTTGCAGGCTATTGCAGAGCCTTCCCCTAGCTGCTTCCCTCCTTGCCTAGGTATCAGAGCAGACTGGCTCCTCATATTTCATTTTGTGGGTGTTTTTCTTCTTGTTTCCTGCCTCCTTGGGAAGCAGGGTTATTAATACGGAGACAGTCTGTACAGTGTCTGGAACAAAAAGACCGTGGTGGGACTCTAGTTGCTATAGAAATGTTGTAATTTGGACAGTCCTTTGCCTCCTACGTGAGCCTTTAAGTGAACAAACAAGCGTGGTGTTGCTTTTCTGCGACGCTCCGCTGGCTTTGAGCTTGGCTTTGCGCTCGCTGTCCTGCGACGACGATTTTGAAAGGGCTCTTGGGCACTGGAAGGTATTCCTCACATAAATATCCTGAAGCTGGGAGTCTTTCTGCTAGGGATGATCGCTCTGATCTACCTGGTTGATTTAGCAGTGCAGCCCTCCGCCTGCCAGGGAGCGCAAGGCAATAAAAGAACTGTTGTCATGCTGAGATGCTCAAGAGTTGGCCAAGCCTTCCCAGTGCCAGTTCTGGACTGTACGGGCTGAAAATGTCCCTCGTGCCTCCTGGGAGGGTCGGTGTTGATAGATGAGTTCGCTGTAGAAATGCATCGGGGCAAGAGGGGAAGAGTCTGTAGCCAGTCCTGACCCTGGGGGGATCTTGAGGTGTAATCGAGTCGTCTGGGCTTGACATGAATCCTGCGTTGGAGAGGTGGGAAGGGGTGGGATGAGCGGTCCTGACACTGTCCAGGTGTACGAGTCCCCCTTAGAGGATTTCTGGTGGTTTGACGAGCATGGATCACCGTTGCACCCAAGCGTGGCTTGGAGACCTTGCAGACATGAACCGCACAGGGACCACACTTTATTATATCATATATCCCCGCTTAAACCCTCCACCCAGGTTGTGCCCTGCTGGCAGGAAACATCCCGGCTGAATCCTGCACTCGGGTTGATTAACATACTCCTAGCTCATAAATCTAAGAAAGTGGATTTGGGGAAGAACTTTCCTGCCTCCAGTAAAACTTGCCTTTAAATTATTTAACAAGCTTCTTAAGCAACTCAGCCATTTTGCATGGAATTTGTCAAGGCTCCATCAGCTATACACGGTGCAATGTGACAGCCATACTTTTATTACGAGCTGCGTATTAATCTTGGAATAGTGCTATTTGTTTTCCTCTCTTGCTTTTATGGTGCTTAAAAGCATGTATCTTCTCCTGAAAATCAATAACTAAAGCTATGAATAATAAAAAACACTGCAGTGAATGGCTCATAGAGATCCTATGGATGTAAGTTGCAGCAGTAATGACTCTGTTTGCTATCCATTAAGTATGTGAACTCAGAAGAATTATGCAGATTATAATAGCTGTATCAACATAAGTATGTTTTGCTGATAGACTTTCCTGATTGGATCCACGGGATATAAGCCTGCTAATTCCCTGTGCAGAGTACCTGATTATATTAGAGTGCTCTGCAGCTAGAAAGTTAAGAAACAATTAAAAAAAAACGTTGGCCGGTGCGCGGGGTTTCTCAAAAGCACTCGGGTGGCTGCCGTATTTGGATTTTTCTTGAAGCAGACATGCGTTTTCTCTGCATCTTCGGTGGAAGCCAGGAGCCCGACTCCAAGCCCTGGTGCAAATGCAGACGTGGATGGTTTATGTACAATAAGTGAAATTTGCCCCGCGCTGAGCCTTTAAATGTCACAACAGCTTTGCTCAGCCTGAGGCTTGAGCAGCGACTTGGTGCTGGGAGGGGACCTCAATCAGTGCAATTGGTAATTCTCACCTAAGTGGCCATCTACCCTCGCGCACGCTGCCGGCGTGCGTAGCTGCTAATTGCACGTGGATGTTAGATACATGCCTCTGGACTCTTTTTTGCTCCCCTCCTCGCCCGCAGCCTTCTAGTGATTTGTTGGCTGAAGCTAATGATGGAGCTGCAGTGGGGAAAAAAAAATAATTAAAAAAAAAACATCTCCCTGTAATTAAGCAAATCGGCTTGCTGTGCGCTTGACACAAGGTTAAACGTCATGCAATTTTGTATGTAAAACTTCGCGTGCAAGATCTGCTTATTAATATCACCTTGCTAATAGAGCGTGTCACCTCAGTAGGTGACAGTATGCTCTCAGTAGATGACAGTATGCTCTACAAAGTCTTCTCCACTTTTTTTTTTTTACAATGCTTCAGCTTTCTGAAAGTTGGGGAAACTGATGCTGTGCCACGGGGAAGTGATGCATCCTGCTTGCGTGGCTCATCCTTCTAAAGCTATGCCACTTCCCTGACGCTATATAATGACCTAAACCAACTGAACCATTTCCATGGTATACGGGATGTGGAGCCAAGTGTAACATGTTCAAATCCCCCATCCACGCGTCATCTAAGTCTCCTGGGTCCCGACATTTCTTGTGCTGCTGTGGGCTATTTGGTCACAAGTTCCTGGTGCCTGACAAACCCCTTGGCTCCCCTCTGCCTTTTGCATCAATGTTTGGAGAGACTCTGGCAGATGCTGAAATAAGTGGAAAGGAGGTCGCTGCGTATTAGGACTCAGCAGAAAAAGATGCATACAAAAGTCAGCAGGGATGCATACAAAATTTGAAACATGCTTTTTTTTTTTTTTTTTTTGAGGAAAAGATGAAAGCACCTTGCCACCAGAATATCTTGCAGCATCTCTGCTCCATGCTGAGTGAGGTAGGGGAGAGCAGCATGGCAGCTCTGCGGAGCTTTGGGTATCGCAGCCGGGGACTCGTTTGCTCTGTGAACTGAACCAGGCTGGGGCAGCGTTTGCAGCAAAACTCTTTTGGTTCTTGGGAGAAATCAGACCTGGGATGGATGGCTTCAGCCGTCCCTCGGCGTGAGTGAGGCTTGCAGCCAGCAGAAGTAGTAACTGGAGTCGGGTTTTTGTCCTTGCGTCTGTCTCCTGGCCAGCACTCGGCTTGAACTTTTTCCTCAAGTATGGCCAAAAAAGGAAGTTTAGGGCTTGATGGTGCCTCAGGATCCATAGGACAAACTTGTATAGCTTGAATCCCATCTGGGATGTGAATGTACTTAATTTTGGTTTCCAGGCTGTTGGAGGAACTATAATGAAGGGTGCTGCATCTATGTTATAACATCAGCCATAGGGTTGGCCTCAACTTCTCCATACAGAGGAACTAGAAGAGCAATGGTATGGTTTGGGTTAGCATGAGGAATTTATCAACGCTGGTTATTCTGTGGTTGGGGAACCCATTCTGCTTTATGCCATCGAAACCGGGAATCTGTCACCTTGTGCAGCAGCAGCAGCCGCCTACCCTACACCAGCTAGCATCTCATTAGCAAATAAAATTGTTATTTTCGGGGATAATGCTGCGAGTTAATGTGATGCGCGCATCGCGAAACCCCAAACGTGCTGCATGCGGAATTGGGCGAGTTGCAGTGATGAATGTCATGCAAAACTCAGAGGCACTAATTGAAGGTGGTTTCAACAGAATATTCAATTAATGCTCTCTGCATCGCAGACAGTCTGGAAAAGGCGCTGTTTTCTCCCGAGGATCTGTGTTACTGTGCAACAAACAGATGAAAATGAACCGTTTTACGGCCTTCTAATTGAAAGTCGATGCACCGGTTTTATTAAAATTTTCATGGTGGGGGGAACTGGATGCCTCAAGGGCCCAGTAATGGGATGAATAAGCTCCCTCTTCTCTGCCTCGCATCCAGCCCCGGGCAGAAGCGACTGAAAATAAATGCCTGAGATATCCCTAGTGGGATCTGTGGCCTCGGCATCTCTTCTTGTGCACGCAGATCCATTTTTATCTGTGTCCGCTGCACCTTCGGCGCACCCTCGAGAGGAGCGAGAATCCCTAGGAAAAATTGCTTTTCTGGGACTGTTGGGTGAGGAGAGTGGAAATGATTTTTCCCATCCCTCTTTGTGGGCAAAAGGCTAGGTTTCTTCTGGCTTTGAGTCTCTTGCCCTCTTTCTCGGTGCCATCGTGCCACGCACTGGGGAGCTGAAGCTTATTAGTAGGAGGACGGAGCAGAAGGAGCTTCTCTGCCCTGCCCCGGCATCTCTCCAGGGCAGGCTGGCCCTTAGGGTGGGGAATGAAATAATTAAATGAACTACTTTTTTTTTTTTTTTTTTTTTTCTAGTCTGGCCTCCCATCATCCTGCAGCAAACCCTGCTTCTCTGCATTTTCCAGCCAGTGTTGGCTGCCTGGGTATCTGCATCTCTTTCCAGCCTGCCTGCGGAGTCATGGCAACTCTTGAGGGCATGGCTGGGAGCTATTTAAATAGAATAGAATCATTAAGGTTGGAAAAAACCTCTAAGATCATCGAGTCCAACCATCAACCCAACACCACCATGCCCACTAAACCATGTCCCTAAGCGCCTCATCTACTCGTCTTTTAAATACTTCCAGGGATGGGGACTCCACCACTTCCCTGGGCAGCCTGTTCCAAGGCCTGACCACTCTTTCAGTAAAGAAGTTTTTCCTAATGTCCAATCTAAACCTCCCTTGGCGCAACTTGAGGCCATTTCCTCTCGTCCTATCGCCAGTTACTTAGCCGGGCTTTTGCCTTTCTAATTTCCTCTCTGCACAACCTAACGAGATCCCTGTGCTTGTTTCTTCCCTCCATTGTTTTACCAGCTCCTCTGTTGCCCGACCTATCAATTCCCAAAGGTTATGGGCATGAAGTTGCTGTATATATTAAGCAAAACGCCCAGACTGATGTGGTTTCTGGTGCAGCTTCTGGCGCTGTCGGGGTGCTAGGAAGCAGCAAAAGGAAGATGCTCTCCATGCAACTTCCAAAAAATCTGTGCGTTTGCTGGCTGATGCATGGAAGCTGTTAGCTGGTGCCTTCCATGGTGTTGCATATGGGTACTAATTTATGCTCTTGCATCCAATGATGATTTAGCTATTTTAAAGCATTATTTACGATGAGTTCCTATACCCATTTTGCCATGGTGATAGCGTTGTGATAATGGGAATTTACAGCTCTTTCCGACAAGAGACGGTACACCAACCGGCTGGATATTTTTTTGTATTCCTACAGGTCTAATTTGTAACATAAAGCACTTAATAATTGTTATTAATGAACCTGCTGCGGTCGGTCTATAGACCCAGCTGGAAATCACATCTGCTATCAGATTTGCAGCAAAGCCTTGCGAGTTGAGGGAGGTGCGAGCAGCCGACGTGGCCAGGAGGAGATGGCTTTGGCTGGCCAAAAGAAGTGTCTGCGGATCAACGGGAGCAGACGGTTTTGGGGAGGATCGTGGAAATCTTAAAATCTGAATGGCTGCCGGGTGAGGTAGGAACATTGTAATGAAGAGGGGAAAAAAAGAAACTGCAGATTTCTTAGGGACGGGGTGTCTGGGACAATTAAATGCGTGTTGATAAACAAATACCAGGGACTTTAGTAAACATCCTTAGGGATTTTCGTACCCATTCCTCACTTGAACGGAAAGCAGCCAAGATTTTTACAGCCAGCTAGTGATTTCTGACTGGTTCCAGTTTCGGATATCCAACCTGGGATGGAAAGATAAAGGATGCTTCTCATTTTCCCCCACCTCTCCCACCGGGTTGTGCGTGACCTTGAGAAAGGCGTTTAATCTCCACGTGCCTGGCTGAAATAAGGCTACGTTGTAGTCCTCTGGGTTGCAAGCCAAAATGGTGATAAGATACAGGCAGCGCAAGCTTTATTGGCAATATCTTTTAATCAACCTTGCAAAGCTCATTCCCTCCTGTTTATTTAGATTCCGGGATATTCACTGACTTGGGATAACGGGCGTGGATCTGGGTGGAGGCATCTTCATTACCGGCGTAGAAACGACAAATTAGAATGTTTTTTTTTTGGAAGGCGTACAGATGCTTTCAAGCGATGATGTCAGTAATTAGATGACTTCAGAGGGTTTAATCGTCCAAGCATCCCCCAGCGAAGCTCTCTGCTCCTGATTCACAGCCCCGTGCCTTGTCCACGGTGGTTGAAATGAGGTAATGCTTTGAAGTATCACGAGCAGATCTTTGCAAGGAGGATATTTTGCATAATTGGTTTCTGACAAGGCCTAAAATACTATTTAGAGTTACATGGCTGAGTGTTAATTTATGCCTGTACTCCTAAGCATAACTTTGTTACATGAAAGTGTTATTTACGATGCGAGCTCAGATCTATTGTGTGTTGCTGATAGCACCGTGATAATGGAGATATATAGCTCGTTGTGGCAAGAAGCTATAAAAGAAATGGGTAGATGTTTCTCTGCAGTTATGGACTTAATTTTTTAATGTGAGATATGGTAGCGATTGTAAGTGATGTGATCTGATAGTCAATAGGAAGCAGGATGGCAGAGGGCTTTTTTTTTTCTTTTTTTTTTTTTTTTTTGAGAAATAACTTTCTTCTGGAAGATGCTTTTTAGCTCATGCTGAGTCTGATCGCTTCTACCAGCATTTTAAGTGACTTGAAATCAAAATAGTGGGTATTGACTTGTCACGTCTCTTTGTTTCTCTTAAATAGAATTCTCACATTTAATTAAAGCTTAAATCATATAAAAAATTAATCCTATATATTTAATATGATAAAACTGAGCCTAGAAGAAGTGAAAAAAATTGTGTTTTGCTGTAGTCATTTTGATGCTTCTTGACTCTTTGAAGCATTTCCACTTGGTGGAAAGGGTGACTCCTCTATCCTCATCCAAGGCATGAAATTTGAAATACATAGATATTTTTATGCCCTTCCACCAGCGAAATTCTGTCTTCAGCTGTGAGTTTTGGTGCCGGTGGCTTTGTTTTGAATGGGAGCAAAAGGCTGGTTTTCCAGACTCCTTCAAAGCATTACAGGCAGGAACACATCTTGGTTTTGCATTAGCTTATTTATGTCTTACTTGACAAAGCACAACGGGGAAACAATTGAGGGAAAACAAGTCTGAGGTTAAAGCTGTTTCGAAACGGAGTGCAAATACAGATTTTGAGGAGTATCAAAGCAGGATGATTCAAAGTCATGGGATGTTATTTTTTCCCCCTCCTCTGTGAAATGAAGTATCTGCGGAAAAAGACCTGACTCTGCAGAGTGTTTCACTTCCAACAAATCTCATTTCTCTGACGGAAAGCTGTTCCATCCCAGCTTTTTCCAGTCAGACCTGCGACTTACCCTTCTCTGGGCCAGATTTATTCCTTTGCTCAATGTGTTTCCTTGTAATCGAGACAGCCCCAAAGCTCTGGGAAAGGAATCAAAACAGCTTCGGGTACTTCAAAGGGTGGAAGTCGCTCTAGCACGTCGTGTTAGATGTCCTGCGACAACTAATCCAGCATGTGATGTGACCCCTTTCCAGGTGTCCCTGCCTCTCTCGAAGACCTTGAAGAGAGCCCTGATAGACTGAACTCAACTTCTGCTTAAATCGCCTGCCTACGATACTTTCTCTGTGAAAATGCAGGGGACCGGGGAATATGAAAGACGCACGAGCCAGATGAAATGAGAAACAGGGGGAAAGCAAGCAAAACGCACGGGCAGGCAAGGTGTTAGCAAGATGGAAAGAGTAAAGGCTTTACTGCGAACAATAAAAGCCAATATGAAGCTATCACGCAGGACATAAAGCTAACAATTTACCAACAGCCCCTCCAGCAGTAAATCATGGATGAGCTCAATCTGAATATAAGGAGCGCTTGATGTGTGGACGGCATAGGCAGCTCGCGATGGGGGGAGAAGAGATGTTTGCATGAGCAAGAAAGTCCACGTGCTGTTGGAAGAGGGCGTACGGGCCAAATGTGTGCAAAACTGAGGCTCATCTGGGTTGGGTCTGTAAAAGGCGAATCGTTGGCTTCGTGGGACAGCCTGGGGAATGCAGTGAAACCGCTTGTTCTTGGTTTCCCCGCAGGCTTTCCTGCGTATTCCTCATTTCCTGGGAGCTACTCGTGGGAGTAAAACTACATCTGTGCGTTAGTGTATTGAGGATTAGAGTAATGCCAGTGAGAAATGGGAGAAATCTATTGTTTAGTCTTGAAATCTCATCCCTAAGTGATGCAGGGGATGCTTGTTAATATTCTCTCTGAAGGCTGTTCGTGATGACTCCTCACTTTTCACATCGCATTTAAAAAATTTTCTTTAAACTGCTATCACTTAAAATCTTCTCAGCAATTATGGTTGTTTAAAAAAAAAAAAAAAAACCAAACTTAAAGAAAATCCCCAAGGTCAAAGCAGTCTCATCTTTATATGGATTGCAATAAATTACTTCAAGTCTATTCATAGCATAGGGAAGACCTTTTTATGTAGAAAGGATCATTATAGAGTTGCCAGGTCGTTAATTACATTGGGTTCTTCTACTTGCTATGTGAGTCATTTCCATGAAGCGGCTAAGATCATGGTGAGAGATAATGCAGTAAAAAGTGCATTAAAATGCTTCAAATGTCCTTTTGCTCATATCTGTACATCAGTCAGAACGACAACTGATTCGAAAAGGGCACTGCCAGTTTAAATCAATAAATTTTTACTGGTGTGGCTATGGCCCGTATGGATATTTCGAGTCAAGGCAGGGGGCTGGTGGCACGCTCGTTGTTGATGCTCAGAAGTATTAAAGTTTAATAGACTCTCCAGCTCCGTTCTGGCTGTCTGTCACGTTGGTGCAAATCCAGAGTCGCTCTATCGCAGTCAATGGAGGGATGCAGGTGCGAGAGCAGAATCTGGCCCTCTGTGCCTTATTTACCACTCCAACCACCTGCTTTAGGAGATAAAGCAGCTGCTATCTTTCTAGCTTTAAATGTGACATTCAGCCAGTTATATGCCTGGTCCCCTCATCACTTTAGATGCTTGTTGATTTTTCTTAAATGTCAGAAGAGTTTTTAAATTTCATTAGAATGCGGCTGCCAAGCTTCAGTGTCACCTCCCACGAGGTCTGTCTGCCCTGCGCGAGAGTCCTCTTGGCGTGCGGTTCTCTATTAAAGTGTTGAGGTGGGGGAGAAATTAGCCCTCTCCTTTACCTACAGGGAGAGATTTTTTGCTATGATTTACCTCCCTTAACGCTTTCCCTTTTCGTAGGCATTGGCGTGCGGCTAGGGATGGGCTGTTTTCACCCCGTTCTCCTTCCATCCCAGGATGGCCAGAGAGGGGACCGGTAGATAAGTGCGGCTTGGCTTTTTCTAAGGTGCTTGTTCTTCAAATGGTTGCCAAAGTAAATATTTTTGCCCCTTTTGTCTACATTTTTCTCCTGGAGCTCCATCAGACTGATTCAGTGGTGGGGAACTGCCTTCACTTTTAAGTTGAGGCATGCTCCTGGTCCCTCTGCTCACCTCGGTGGTGATGGCTTCAGGAGGAAGAGGAGGCTTCATCTTCCCATCTTGCGTTCCAGAGGGATCCCTCGTGGGGAAA
>NW_009210190.1:12262-13799 GCF_000690835.1 Fulmarus glacialis
GTCAGGAGGAGACTATTTAAGTCTGGTTGGTATGAGAAAGAAATAGCAGCTTGTCCAAGCAGATCCAAACGGCAGTGTCAGACCATGGAGCTGCAAGACGAATCCATTCTGGATTCGGCTCCCACAGGAAGGGTTGCATAAGGTGGCTTCAGGTGAACCCAGGCAGATCTCCTTCTGCCTCCATCAGCCCTGAGCAAGATGGGTTGTGGCTAGGAAGGCAATCCATCCCAAGCCACGGTCTCCCAAGGTCTCTAAGCCCCAGTGGCTTGCCGAACCCTCCTTAGTGGGTCTATGAACCTAGAGGAGAAGTTTCCTCTGCATGGAAAGGACCATTATCATCATCAACAGTTGACACTTAAGACTATCAAGGTCTTCAAAACACGGAGCTGCTCAGTAGCTGCTCTAAATCAGCATTGCTTTGTAGGCTTGAAGCTTTCTATCAGCTGGCGATCATCTCAAAGCTGGAAAATGGTGGTTTTTCTAGGGCCGTGAAGACAGACATGTGGGTTGTGAGCAAGGGGAGGAAGAAGCAGTGCAGCATATGGCCGCAGCGGACCGGGCGCTGCTCTTGTGCAGGTCGAGCAGCGTTTGCAGCAGCATCCGAGTGCCTGACCTGAGCTCTGCTTTCTGCTCTTGAAAGGGGCAGGGTGGCCGTGGGGCAGGCGCAAATGTGCTGTGCCTAATCACGAGCTCAAAGCCTTGGCTATCAAACTTTCAGCTCTTCACAGTCTAATTACAACTTGCCTGGTGCATTGGTTACGATGAGCAATGAAGATATAATCACTGCTGTTATTTGTCCTTCCCGGCTCCAGCTGTTAAAACAATTCCTCCTTCATAGCCCAGCCAATTTCATGGCTTTAATGTGTCCCCACCGCTCCCAGCCCGCTCCCGAATCCCGTGCGTGAGGAGCGATGCACCAAAATCTCCATGAAAGCAGCCTATTTCCTGCATGAAGCCCGTGAAATTGGGGAAGATAATATTTTCAGAGCTGCCGGTACCCTGATTGCATGTTTGTTTGAAATGACAGTTTATGTTGTCTCTCTTTCATTAGGGAGGTTCAGTGATCGCGATGTTATTAACTAACAACAGCACTCACTGCATATAAACATGATTCCGCAGAGACACTCCAAGGAGCACTTGAAGGCAGAGGGGAGGGAGATGGAGAAGGAAGAGAGATGCGATGTTTCTTGCCTCTTTTTTTTTTTTTTTCTTTGCCCTTCCAGAGGAGGGAAGGTTTGGAAGAGATTTTTAACAAGATTAGAAGCTCAGAAGAGTTTCATTTTGTACGGAATGGGAAGCGTAGCGCTGACTCTCCAGCGCAAGATGCCTGGCAGTTCCTGCAGCGATGGGCTCTGCCGGGGCTCGAGGACTTCCAGCGTGCTGGGAAGTTGCTTTCTGCATAGACTGGTGTGTTAAAAATGGGTCTGAAACAAATCCTTACATCTCCAAATGCTTGCTGCTGGCAGGGTGCAGGCTCCATTAGCCACTCGTGCCCTGAAGGTGGGGAGATCATAGAATAGTAGAATCATTAAGGTTG
>NW_009210191.1:0-928 GCF_000690835.1 Fulmarus glacialis
GTGCGATCGTCCGCTCCGGAGCCCTTCGCTCTGTGCTGTGTGAATCTGAGGCTGAGTGCACTTTTCAACGTTATTATCTGCAAAAAACCTTTTGTATGAGACCTGAAAGGTGAAATAGTCAACAGTTTAAGTTGACATGTTATCAAGTCTTGACTTAGGTCGTGAGCAGCTGCTGGTGTAACACATGCGTATTTCTTTTACTTGTCCCAAAGGAGAAACTGCTCCCGGTTGGGGATTGTCTAGTTAGTTCTGATACAAGAATAAGAATAGAATAGAATAGAATAGCTCAGTGATAGGCATAGGGCAATCTCTCTAGGAAGCCTGTTCCAGTGTTTGACTACCCTCTCTGTAAAGAAATGCTTCCTCATATCAGGTCTGAATCTCTTCTGATGCAGCTTTGAACCATTCCCGTGCGTCCTATTGCCGGATACCAGGGAGAAGAGAACAGCACCTCCCTCTCCACTTCCCCTCCTCAGGAAGCTGTAAGGAGCAGTGAGGTCACCCCTCAGCCTCCTTTTCTCCAAAGTCTTTAACGACTCCTCATAGGACATTCCTTCCAGCCCTTTCACCAGCTTTGTTGCCCTCCTCTGGATGCATTCAAGTGCTTTAACATCCTTTTTAAATTGTGGGGCCCAGAACTGCACACAATACTCAAGGTGAGGCCACACCAATGTTAAATACAGCAGGATAATCACCTCTTTTAACTGGCTGGTTATACTGTGTTTAATGACCCCAGGATGCGGTTTGCCTTCTTTGCTGCCAGGGCACACTGCTGACTGATATTGAGCCTACCATCAACCAGCACCGCCAGATCCTCTTCTGCAGGGCTGCTTTCCAGCCATTCCTCTTCCAATTTAGACTTGTGTCCAGTGTTACTCTGTCCCAGGTGCAGAATCCATCATTTTGACACTGTCTCCCACAGCATTCT
>NW_009210192.1:0-3698 GCF_000690835.1 Fulmarus glacialis
CGGGCCATGCCGTGCCGCGGGAGCCGCCGCGACAAGCGCGACCATAAAGCCTGTGTGCAAGAAATCATCCATGCTGAATAAAATGACAACAGAGCTGTAATGCTTTGTGGAGTGTGTTTAATGAAAATATCAGCCCAGGCCTACGACATGAGGCATTCATGTATAATAAAATGAGGTTCCTGAAACACTTCAGAGCATAAACCATCTGGTCTGCTGTGATGTACTAACAGCTTTGACTAATTTTTAATGCAGGTTTTATGACGGATATGCACATCACGCTACCCATGCATAAGGAAGATACAGCCTGGCTGCACTTTGAACTGAACTGACTGGTGATGAATTTGTCTCCCATTTTAATTACTTTCTGTACATTAAAGGTGTAGTGGACCATGTGAAGTGCTTTGTCTGGCTTATCCCCTTTGTGTCCCCACGTCTCCTTAAAGTGCCGGAGCTGCCTCCTCTCCCTTATCTGCAGCCAGGCGTGCGGGCGGCGGAAAAGAGGGAGATGGAATGAAAACTGCCTGGTATAGGACTCGGTCAAGAAACACGCTGGGCCACCAGCAACAAGCGCATTTCATGAGGTTAATTAGTTCTTATTAATTACGTCCCTTGAAATTTTCTCCAGCCCATATGGCAGGGGTCGGTGCTGCCCGGTGGGGTTTGCGAGGAGAGCTCACCGTTTCCTTCTGCGCAGGTCAGAGCGGTAGCTCGCGTTGGAAGAGGCTTTCAGGCTGCAGTCTCCGCTCTCGGCTGCCTCTTGCCAGGCTCTTTCTCGTTAATGAATTTTTAAAACACTTTATCAGCTTCAAAACTTATTTATTTATTTAGCGCAACCCAAAAGTGGAACCATTTATCTAAGCAAACCCCAGACATTCTGGATGGTGCTGAAGTAGGGTTGGCTTTAGCTGGACCAAAGCCTCGGCAGGACTTTTGCCCGTTTCTCACTGAATTTGCAGCCTGGCTTGGCTCTGCCCCTCTCCTTATCCCCAGGAGAGCTGGTTCCCCGTGGAGAGACCATTTTTGAAAGGCGAGCATCTCCTTGTGTTGATTATTCTGGCAAAATTCAGATGACCATTTAATGCTTTGGTTTGGGAGAACTGTGCCCCCGTTTCTTCAACTTTTCCCATCTTTTGGGGAAAAAAGGAGAAGAGTGAATGAAGCTCAGCCAAGGCTGGCATGGCCGTGGAGTCGGATCATGCCTCTTCCCTTCGCCGTGTCATTCCTCTCCCCTTCCACCACGGCGGCTCTGCAACATCGGAGCCACAAGTGATTTTCTCTCTGGGTTAGCGACAATACCAGGATTTAATTTGTCAATTAAAACGTGCGACAGGACTTCAGTCAAGAAGCGTGAGGCTTTTTCTGGCTCCCCTTTCTCTCTCCTTCCATTGGGCCTGGAACTGGACAGACCATTAATTGCAAATACATCGTCTAATGACTTTAGTCCTTTGTTTATTCTGAAAGTCATTTGTGAACCGATCACGATTCCTCTCCCTGCCGTCATCCTTCAGGGATGAATGAGCTTTACTGTAGTCTGGGAATTCGGCTTTGGCTGTATTTTTGATGCTTGCAGCGTTGTCCTGGTTTTACTCATCGATTGGCCAGCTGAAGCTTTTTAAATGGGAGAGGGCTAAATAATGACTAACCTGTCTCCTTAAGCGAGTATCCAGACGTGCTGAATTTCACAAACCTTTTGGGATTCACCAGTATTTGAATAAATAAGCCAACGGTCGTCCCGTTGCTGCAGACAAGCTAAGGCAGTGGCCGTGCTGTGAGCCACCACAGGCAAAATGTGGTTCATTAATGGGAATATCCACAAATCACAGCTTACGTTCTCCAAGTGGAAACTTAAATTCCAGTCTCACAGTAAAAAAAAAAAAAAAAAATTAAAAATTCAATAATGAGTCTGGGCTGGGTGACTGAGCAGAAGGGAAAGTACCTACAAGCAGCAAATCAATTGCCAAGGACGGAAACCCCTCCAAGCGCAATGTGTTAAAAAGCAAAATGTCATTTTATTGGATGTTCGCTTTGTCTTGTTAACAAGCAGTCTGCTTCATCCCCTTTTCCTGGAGGATTTTAATTTTAGCTTTTCTGCTGCATTCTCAGTTCCGTTGTTTCTGCAGATCTCCAAGCGAGCGTCTTGCATAGCCTTCGCGGGTCGGTGGTAATGTGGCTGTTCTCCCATTAGCAGCAATAACAGCAAGTTCCGCCCTTAAAACCACGCGCTAACTGATTTAAGCAGTTTTGTCTAGACCGTACCCGATCATCAGGCGCAGATATTAAATGCATCCCCGTCGCTGCGTGCGGCTGCAGACAGCTGCTGCATTTGCATACCCTGTTCCTCAGTACAAACGAGATCCTGCTTTTGAAAGTTTCTTTGGGGAATACCTCACAGTTGGCCTTGTTTGTTTAGGAAAATATTTACACAAGTTGTCCTTTGAAGAGGAAGGCTTGCTGAGAGGCTTCCTGAGGAGCTGGGCGGTGGGGAAGGAGCGGAGGAGCCGGTCCAGGCTGCAGGGCTGCCATCGCCGGGGCACCCACCAAGCTTGCTGCGGGTACACCAGAGTTTGCAGGTTGCAAACTGAGCTCTCCTTCAGTTCGTAGCGTCCCCGCTGGGACCACAGCATCCTCCCAGCCCCGAGACCTGCAGGTCCTCGGCAGCCGGGGAGAGGAGCTGCCCGAGCATCCTCCGCTGGGCAAGGGCAAGACTGCTGCCAGCCTGGGGTCACCGCGTTGCGGAGAGGTTTTCCAGAGCAGAAGGAAATCCAGGTGCACGTGGAGTGTGCGAGCGGGCAGGGTGTTGGACGGAGCTGCGTTAATTAGGGTGCCTCCCCAAAACGGTGGGATGCGTGGACTCTGGCTAGGCCGGCTCAGCAGAGGTGCCCAGGGCAGGTCCCCGCACGCTGGTTGAGGTTATCCGGGACGCCTGGGGCCAAGCAGAAACCTGGCCAAGTTCTCCAGTTCCCAGGGGAGCGTCCTGAGCACTGGCCGTCCCTGCAAGGGCCAGTCCGGGCACCTGTGGGTGACTTTCACCCCCCTGAAATAGGGACCACAAAATCCCACGGCGCCCGGCATGACGCTGCTGTCGGTTTTGGAGGGCAGCATGGAGAGTGGCTGTGGTGTTCCAGCTGGGATTATCCTGGGGTCCAAAGTGACAGAAGTGGTAAGTGATGATGAGCCAAAAAGCGCATTCAGGGATGGGGGTTTTTTTCCTTTAAAAAAGTCGTAGCTGGGCAACAGCAACAGGTCTGGTGCTGCTCAGACACGTCCTGAGTAATTGTCCCCTCTGCCTGTCTCTGCTCTAAGCTCAGGGAGCCCCGACGGGCAGCCGTGAGCTCGTCCCAGCACAGCCAGCTCTGCTTGCAGGAGAGCGGAAAAACCATGCGCATGCCTAATTTGGAGCCACATGTAAAGTAAAGGAGCTATTCAAATCAGTCACTTTGCATCCGTGGGTGCAAGGCTGTACTGGGTGGTGGCTCTGGAGCGGTGCTCTCCTGCAGTTCAGGGCTGGAAATGGGACATCACCTTGGCTGTCCCCGTGGCAGCACGGACGGGTACCTGCCCTGCCGAGGGCTTTGGCTGTAAAGCCGGGGCTAAGGACTGCTCTGGGCTTTTTTCCCAAGAGCCCCCACCCAGGACCGCCGGCCGTGTCTGACGTGCTTGCGTGGGTCAGGCAGGGCGAGGGCAGGCAGCCGGGCTGG
>NW_009210192.1:3827-6281 GCF_000690835.1 Fulmarus glacialis
CCCGCGGCAGAGGTATCCCCTCCCTGCCGAGGGCTTTGGCTGTAAAGCCGGGTCTAAGGACTGCTCTGGGCTTTTTTCCCAAGAGCCCCCACCCAGGACCGCCGGCCGTGTCTGACGTGCTTGCGTGGGTCAGGCAGGGCGAGGGCAGGCAGCGTGGCTGGCTGGCGGGCAGATGGGTGGCATTTCAGGGCAAGGCACGTGCATCCCTGCGAGCGACGAGCGTGGGAGCTGCAGCAGGCTGGCCTCCCCTCTCTTCTAGTTCGAATTCCGGGATGACATTGGTCATTTTTAAGTATTTTGTCCCATTCCCTGCACTGTGGCGGGGGATGCTGCAGGATCTGTACGACTAGGAGTAGGCAGGGTGAGGGGAAACTCCAGATCACTTTGCCTGGCTGTTGAATAAGGACCTTTTTATTAGTCAAAAATGTGGCTGACTTCTTCCCATCTGACTCCACATTTCCTGTTTTCTTCAGGGATCTGGAATTAAAAACACTGAACCACCACAGGAAAAGTCGTTTTCGGTCGTCCACCGAAATTCAGGACAGGCGAAAGTTTTCACATGGGTTCCCCTGAGATTCCCAGCCCGGGTTTGTACACACAAGTGGTTTAAATCATCCGAGCACTTAGTTGAACTGGACTTAATCTCCAGCCCTCTTGAGATCCGCCCATCTCTATTTACTGCTCCAAATTTTTAATTTTATTGTTACATAAGGATAATGCTGCTTTTCACATTTCGGAGTTGTCTTCTCCTAATGGAACTTAAGTGGTACAAATTTTTGTATATAAAATGTGCACTCCTCTGCGATTAAACACAAAGTGCTTCAGCTGCCTGTTCGAGCGTTGCAGGATTTGAACCTCTCGCAGGGAGATGCGCTGGGGTACCCTGATAAAGATGCCCAGGCTTGTTCTCAGGCTACTGCGGAGGGTTGAATGGGCTCTGCGGCTCTTGGCTTGGTCCCTCCACTGCGTCTGCTGGGGACGGAGGCACTGCTGTCCATCGCCCCGTGAACTCCTTGCATGAAAAGCTTAAGAATGAGCCCAAACCCAAGGCAGACCTCTCACAGGGAGATGCGCTGGGGTACCCTGATAAAGATGCCCAGGCTTGTTCTCAGGCTACTGCGGAGGGTTGAATGGGCTCTGCGGCTCTTGGCTTGGTCCCTCCACTGCGTCTGCTGGGGACGGAGGCACTGCTGTCCATCGCCCCGTGAACTCCTTGCATGAAAAGCTTAAGAATGAGCCCAAACCCAAGGCAGCCCGGGGAACTCCAGGAAGGCTGAAGATGCTGGTGTCAGAGTGGGCGTTTTACATCTGTCTGTGTGACTGCTCAGGCTTCACCGGAGGATGGAGGACCTGGGGAGGGGGCTGCGCTGGGGTAGCTGGTGTCAAAGGCTGGCAGAAACCTAGCAGGGCTTGCAAACAAGCCCTTGCTGTGCAGTGCACGTCTCGGGTTGGTACAGTCCCCAAATGGTTCAGAATTGGAATGAATTGGAAAGAAATGTATGTACAGGCAGAGTAGTGGGGTGAGAAAAAGAAAGTCACGATTGCATGAGTATGGGGAAATGTTACCTGTATCGGCCGGGCAACGGGAGGGAAGCTATGGTGTGGTAATAAGTAGGTTATATATGAGCTTTGGATAAGGAGAGCTCAGTTTTCATGGCTGTAAGTCCAGGAAAAATTCATCCCAAAGCAAAACAAAAATGCACGTTTGTGTTTCGGATGGATTACGTACATCCAGAGGGAGCAGGTTGTTTGGGCTTTGTAGGTTTGTGCATTTTGGTTGCGTGTTTTGGGGTTCACAGCTTGGCAAGAGAAAAGTCTGACCATCACAAATGAGAAAAAGAGTAAAAAAAAAAAAAGCTCCCCCAGACGTAGCACCCGCCTGAGGTATCTCTTGCTCCCCAGGCAGCGGCAGCAGCCTCGCACAGAAACTCGTCTGTGGAGCGGAGGTGGGTGCAAGCCGGGGCTCCGGGCAGGGGCTGCAGCCCTGCCTGCTGCTCTTCGAGGACCTCTCCGCTCAGGGAAAGCCCTCCTCGCCCGAGCCAGCTCGGTTGAAAGCAAAACACCATGTTTAGCAGAAACATTCCTGGAATCGGCTGGTGCTCACGCGCCGCTCCATCAACGTCCTTACGGCTTCTTGTCCATCGTATCAGCGCCAGCCCCGGTGTAATTGCCAAGCCAGGAAAGTCTGACAATGAAAGGAGTCCATCATCACTCTCGCACACATTTCCTTAATGCTTGTTTTAGTGCCTGAACATCTGGGAGAGATGCACGTTACGCTCCCAGAGTCATTTGCTTTGGCTGCGCGGAGGCATTTCAAGCGGGGGGGGAAGCAGAGCCTGTGTGGGCCAAGGCTCTGCGGAGGTTGGAAGAGGGGAGAATTATTTTAGAAGTGCATGACAAGTAATTAACAGCTTCCTGAGAACTAGAACCGGTTGAAAATTTTACTGAAGTTTT
>NW_009210193.1:0-29024 GCF_000690835.1 Fulmarus glacialis
GGTGATTTTTGCGGGGCCGGGTTGGTACAGCCACGGGGAAATGCGGGGTCGTGGGGACGTCAGTCAGTCGGGGCTGGGTTTGGTTTGCTTTTCTCTCGGTTGCAAATAATGTGCAAAAGAATCCCAGGCTTTCTCGTCACCTCAAACCATGCCGTTTCTTCAGCAAAGCTTTTGAGGTTTGGGTCAGTCAAATGCGGTCTGCAGGAGGCAAATGTCTTGTCGGGTTTTGTAATCCCCAAAGTTACTTGTTATTAATGTAGTTCCCTGATGATTTTTTTTCAAACTGGCGAGCTCTACCAGCATGTGTTTTAAAAAATAATTCTAAAAAGTACGTATAAAACCTGTAATTTGAAGTTCAAAATTTTAAACTGTTTAAAGTTATTTATTTCTGGTCTATGGCAAAACCTTACATTTTAAAGTTGCGTTTTGCCAAAATTTAAGTGAAGAAAAGAAAGTTTAGTTTTGAAAATTCCTCTCAGAAATATCGCGAGCAGGCTTAAAAGAACATGCATCTAAAATATGTGAGAATATTAAAGGAAATAATTTCTGCAACATTTCCCTAACACTAGTACGGATCCCATTTAAAAAAAAAAAAAAAAATCCATGTTTCTAAGGACTTACGTACCTTAGGTACAACTATTTCCAGAAATCATTGTGTACTTTTAACTAACAGGCAAAAGTACTTTTCTTCTTTTTCACTTTTACCCTTTTTTCTTTTTGCTTCCAAAAAATCGTTCTGATTTTAAGCTGCACTTTTCTGTGCATACACAGGATTTAACTTCTATCATGCTGAAGCAGAATCAACAGATGCTTTAATTTTTTTCAGGTGGTTTAAATATAATTCTTAATTTTAGCAGCTTTTCAGAAGCTCTCTCATTTCTGTTCTCCATCCACGTATTTATTTTCTGATTTGCCTTTATTTCAGGAGAATGTTTCCTACGATCAGGGTTTCCTTCTCAGGAGTGGATCCTGAAGCCAAGTATATTGTGTTAATGGATATAGTTCCTGTGGACAATAAAAGATATAGATATGCCTACCACAGGTCTTCCTGGTTAGTGGCTGGAAAAGCTGACCCTCCGCTCCCTGCAAGGTTTGTAGATTTTTACTGCTGGTCTTTCTTTTATTTTCTTTACTTTTTATTTTATTTTCCTTCAAGAAATAACTGCTATTAATCTTTTCACGCTGTTTGCAAACAGTGCTCTGAGACTTTGAGTCCGTGTTCAACAAAGTTGATTGCAAAACTCTGATTTTCTGTGGTGCAGAATCGGGCCTCAAATCTCTGCTTGAGGTTTGATTTATACTGAATGTTCCAAGGCATGCAGGATTTGGCTAAAGACTCTTTTATATATTTTTTTTTTTTTAAATGAAGTTTGCCTCAATTCAGATAAGAAAGCTTTATATAAAAAAAAAGATATTGATTTGTCTCTTGGGTTTTTGACCTCATAATTTAAAGCAATGCAAGCACCACCAGCCAAGTCCAAGTAGAAATACTACATTACAGTGCTGTTTATGCTTGAAATGATATTATTTCTTGATAACATATCCAGCGTTTGCTAACCAATAATTTTATTCTTGCTTTTAGTCATCTGTTAGACAGCAAGCAAAGTACGGATCAGTTCTACAGCACAGAGATCTATTTTATTTTTGTTAAGAAATCATGACATTTTCTGAGACGTTAGGAAAAAATCAAGTAAATTCCCCCCCTTTTCTATACAGAAACAAAATGCTGTAGAAAAATAATTTCTAAAATCATTCTGTTAATGTGGTTAATGATTGACTCCTTTCAGCATGGGGAAACTGAGGCTACAGCACTAGGCTGTACGGTAGGAGGGCACTTCAGTGCAGACCCACACTTCATCGTATTCAGCCCAGCACTTCAGTGTCTACTTAAGTCCCCAAGTCCCGTAAGACCGAAGCACATGTCGAACGGCTTTGCTGAGTCAGAGCCGGAGATATGGAAATAACGTGAATGCCTCTCTGGCTTCAAAGAAACTTTTCGTGGAGGGCTCTGCGCAGGCACACAGATCCGCTCCAGGTGGCTTAGCCCGGGGTTAGGAACTTGCTTCTTACAGAGTCAGAAATTAGAAGTGAAACACAAGAAATGGAAGCACCTTTTTTTTTGTATGTGAGTATACGGACCAAATCCTGCACGCTTTCCTCATATAAATAGTTTGACTGAAATCTTGCTGACTGCTGATCTCTGGAAGGCGGCTCAGGGAAGTAAACAAACAAAAAGCGCATGCAGAGAAGCTGTGATTAAAGACAGCAACCTAGGAGTTATGTCGGCTTTGTTTTCATGGCCAAAAACTCCTTCTTGCAATGTGGTTAACGTCTGAGGGCTTCATTTGACGTATTGTAATAGGCACTGATCAAAACCCAAAGAAAAAACATGGATCCTGCTCCAAAAGAGTCAGCATCAAAAGAAGAAATAAGGGAAGGACAGAAATAGTTTTAAGGAAGGGTTCTCCCCTTCTTATTTTTCTGTTCAAGTGCCTTTTGGGATACTTTTAAATAGACGGCTAATTCACAATATCTGGCACAGACCAGTTCAGTGAGGAAATAGAAGAGCGTAAGACAAGAGATTGATCCTTGGAATAATTAGCAACTGCCCTACTGACTGTTTTAGAGCTGGGGTCAAACCTTCTTGGAGTTTAGTATTTATTATCATCGTACTGTGGTAGCTCTTTAAGGTCCTCATCGAGTCAGTGCCCCTATGTGCAAATGTATACCTGTGCTATTTCATTTTCAGGATGTTTTCCCCCTACGTACAGACGTGTACCTTTCCTGTTTCATTTTCAGGGTGCCTAGCCAAAAGACCATTGGTCATAGCACAGGCACATGTATGAACGGTACTTACATATACATTTATGCACTTTCTGCTTCTTTTGCTCCTGTTTGGTTGAGAAAAAGGATGTCGAGAGGTTCAGTGTGCCGATGTTTGCATTACTAATGCTTTTTCTGGAGTGTTAATGCATCTTTTGAGGTGGGAGCCTCAGTCTTGCTCAAACAGATTAAAAGTAGTACTCCTCCCATCACGAAACGGGTTTGGTCCTGCTCTGGTAACAGGAGCCCTTAATGAAGTTATCACTCATGATTCCTTGTCCTCCAAACACATGGTTTTAGCTCTCCTCGCTTGAGGAGTGTCAGAGGGGAGCATAGGCATGCTTAGCGTCTGGGCGCTAGTACCAAGGTGCTAACTCCCCACGCACATCGCTGCCTGCATCTGCACAAGCACAACGGCATCAGGGGAATTATTCAGGAGTCACGCTATGCAGGGGTGTAAGACTTTGCAGGATCGAACCCGTTAGGTGTTTTGCTCTTTCCACCATAAAAATAACTTTCAACGCTAAGACAGCTTTTTTTTTTTTTTTTTAAAATTAATAAGTATTCTGTGATTCTGTTTGAAAGATTAGCCCTTCAGGGAACTTTCTACAAAAAACAGTTTTATCCCTGTCTTCCTGCCGTCAACGTTTAAGACAAGTTTATGTTGCAATGAACACTTAAATAAAAATACTTTTCAGAGAGTCTTTTGTAAATCTTCTAAAGTGCTATCTGGGGATAGAATTCCTATGTGATATTTTATGTTTGTTCTTCCAAATTGCTAAGGCTGTGTGACACATCAGTTTAATAAGTTTCAGCATGCACCTTTATTCGCTCTTCTTCCTTTTTCACCTCCTTTCTTTCACTAAAAAGTCTGTCTTTTTTTGTTGTTTTTTTTTTAATTTTTTTTTTTACTGTATTTGGCTACAATCATTTGTTTAATGAAGTTATAGTGTTTACGCACTTACAGAGAACTCTAGGTAGGAAACCTTTAAAAGGTATTATATCTTGCAAATTATTTGAGACATAAAGGTAATTAAAAGCAGTATGCACAGGGCTTGTAGGACCAGACCAACTCTTAAACTAAATAGGAGAGTGGTGTCGCACTCCAAAATACGCAAGAAGGAAGCAGTACACAAACCTTGCGTATATCACGAAATATTATATACTGTGGAGCAAATTCACATCCAAATATGGTTCTCACAGCCTTTGCGAATTGAAGCGAGCAGCCCCTTGCATCTGGCCGGCCTTAGGCAGCAGAGCCCACGCGAACTTCTGGGGGAGCCTCGTGTGCCGCGCTGGAATGCGCGCGTTTATTTCTCTAACCCGTTTGCTTGCGTGCGCTCACGGTCTCGTCGACGACTTCTACTTCAGAGGGCGACACGTCTAGTTTTCAACCCTCTTCTCCAGGGCGTACAAGCTCAGGCTGTAGGAAAAGTGTGTGAATAGGTATAGTTCACCAGGCGGAACCACGTGTTGCAGTGGGATCGACGGCGTGTAGCAAATCAGTAAAGAAAAGCAAGGTCTATTAATACATTTATGTAACCAATATTCAGGTGCCCATCCTGCAGTGACTTTCCCGTTAGCGCTCTGCTAACATCCAGGCACTTCGTAGTTTGAAAGCAGTGCCAAGCATTAACCGGCTATGGTATAAAACAGTTGTGCTCAGCTTTTAGACACATGAAGATCTTTACTCATTCCCCAGCACATATTTGAAATAGTTTGGCTTTTTGGTCCCGATTAGCCAAACCTTGCTGAGCCTGACACTCTGTGATCACAGTAAACATTATTACCTATCCAGACATTCAAAATTAGGAGTCAGGCTCCAAAAAAAAAAAAAAAATCACAAGACTGGCTGAAAAATTGCAGGACATGTTTGGGACACTTTTTGTTTTGCCTTCTCTAATTCAGGGCTTTAAAGATTGAGATTTTCACAGTTTTTTACAGGAAGGCAAAGTTAGTTTTAATGAGAGGTAAAATTCTTTCGACATAACAGGATTCCAGGTCTTGGGTTTTCAGATACATCATAATTTTTCATGAGCCTTGCAGTGGAATCAACAGAGTCGATAGCAGTGAGGGCGCCTGTATGCTAGGAATATTTTATTGCGACACGAACCCTGGCTCAGCATCCCTCCCGTGGACATAGCTATACCAGCCAAGCTGTGCTTTGGATCAATGTAAGGAAAACATCCTGCACATCTGAAGCGAGCTGTGCTGGTAAAACTTTAGTTTCACTGTGTCTTGGGGATTCTGCTGGCAAAAACGGAGAGTGCAAGATCAAATCTCCTTCCTCTTTGAGCAACAGAGCTCTGCTCCCTGGCGTCTTTAGTATGGGCATTCCTTGATTAGGGATCAGCGTTGTCTATCAGAGAGTTACGCCCCATCGTTTAGTGGTTTTTCCATTCTCTTCTTGCCTAACCAACAAAAAACGTTTATCTTCTAACCCGGCATCTCAGCGCTGCCCCACCCGTCTAATGGAAGAAATCCATCTGTGTGGCCAAAGACATCACCCAAAATGAGAGTCAGGCCCTCAGCAAGTGATAACCAACATTGACAGAAGCAGAACTAGTCTGGTTTGCACTAGCTGAAGGTCTAGTTCAGCTCTTAATTCACTATCACAAAAGAACATTTCAGTTAAATAATTTTCAGCAATACATTATTCCTATAAAACCATTGTTTTTAAATAGCCTGGCACTTGTAATTAGTCTAGTCATAATGTATATATCATTGTATCTACATGTCTTCTGTGCTTCCTTTTCTTCTGCTTAATTTCCCAAGTGGTGGATTGTTAATTACAGAGCTGCAATTAATTTTTTCATGTCAGACCACTGTGCTGGACTGCAGCCTTCAACCTCTTATAAACAGCCGTCACCACAGCTAACGTGTGATCGAGTGCAGGTTAAAATCATTATCACGGCTTAATGTTACATATAAAGAAAAATGCATTTTTATCTACATTCCCCCATTATCTCTCTAATGACACCATGTTTTTTCTCTTGGAGTTGTAGTCATTGTTATTTTAAGTGCTTGTTAGTACAGCTGTGGGGAAAGACATGATCAATTTTTCATTTGGGAAAAGACACAACAGCGAATGTTAGTTAATGTCTCCATTTCAGATAACTACATAAAATAATAGGTATGGTTAGAGAGCAATCTAGCACTTGGACATCGGATTCTTCATTATGTTCCAGTGAATTAAGCAACTCAAGTCATCTGCTTTACTGTCTTTCATTAATGGTCATATTTCAGGCGTTCATTAATTTGGGGGAGATTGTTTATGTCTTGTTTGAGTAGCAGCTCTGTATTACCCTAAGCGCTCAGGAAATCCACATCCATGAAACCACCTCATATCCCGAAAGCAAGATACTATGGGCTTTTTAAATTCATATGGAAGTGTTGCCCACGCACAAGCCAAGAGGTGAGATTTTTTTATGAGCAGGCCTTTTCCCTGTTTTTTAGGTTGTACGTGCACCCCGACTCCCCGTTCACGGGAGAGCAACTGCTGAAGCAGATGGTGTCCTTCGAAAAAGTCAAACTCACCAACAACGAGCTGGATCAGCACGGCCACGTGAGTAGCCCTCCTTGCGGGAAAGGGTGAAGGAACCACCACAGGAGAATCGCTTGCTTGTGCCACAGGGCTAAGCTTGCGGGAGAGAGACTGCGATGGGGAAAGGCTGCCGTGGCCCCGACCTTACACCTCTCTTGGCCAGCCCTTCGTACCACAGTGGAGGAGGATGCTGTGTGAACCTTAAACATGTTGGGTTTTAATCTCTGTTGTAGAGGAACAGGTGACTTCAGAAATCAGGTTTTTTACCTTTCATAAGGTAGAGCCCAGGTCAACACAAGTGTTTGAATTATGCTCTTACCACCATCAGAGGCAGGACATCCACTGGGGACAAGTTCAGGGTAGAGCTGAGCATCAAAGTGAGGGAGAGAAGGGAGGCAGGTGAGCTTTTTGTCGTGCGTTTGCCCGCATTTTCCTGTGACTTGGGACAGTATGCTCTGCCACGTGCACCGGCTAGCAAGCTCACATGCTTTTCCATGTATGCTTAGAAGCTCCCCCTCGTTACAGGCAACCTGTTGGGTCCATCAATAAGAGCTCTTGTACTTCCAGAGTCAATGCAGCATGGGCACAGGGTCAGCAGAAAATACTGATGTGACACCAAAGCAAGGGCTATTGAATTATAAAAATGTGTGCCTCAGTTGCCCTTGAAATAACTGTAGGCTACCTGCAAGTCAAGGTGCCACAGGGTGGACTTGGGTGTCTAAAGGAAACGGGTCCCAGCTCTGATCAGTACCAGTTTGTTGTCACAAGCCCTGAGGCTGGAAGGTGGTAAATAGCGTGCAGAGCTGCTGGCCATGGTCTCCCGCTGTGCTCCATCAGCGGGGACAACTCCTTTAGCTACCTGACTGTCTAATGGTAGATGATAAGAAAAAGTGTCATTCATCCTGTCCCTTCCCCAAAAATGCCTGTAAAGTGCAGGAACGGCTCGGTAGCGCCTCCAAATTGCAAAGGAAGAGCTAAAAGTGCTGTCTCTGGGCTCAGCGGCTCCCCGGGGGAAGGCTGAAGGAGCAGGGGGACGGATTTTAAGGGGTTGCTGGCTGAGAACGGGGCAGTTAAGAAGAACGAGCGTAAAGGCAGTGTTAGTAAATGAGGTGTTGGGAAGAGAGGAGTGATTTTGAACTCTGAAGCATGTGTAGGAGTAACTAACCTGTAAAGCTGAATAATTGTGGCATACGCAGTGTCAGAAATCCCTCCCCTAATGTGCTATTTATTGCCTTTTCGGACTGTGTGAGACAGTGGCTGTTTGTCTGAGCTGTGTTCTGTGCAAATGCTTCTCATGCGAAAGAGAATTTTTTACTCATTTCAAGACCTAAGAATTGAACCACAGCCATGATCATTTAAAATACATCCTGGAAACAACAACAACAAAAGTAGTTAAAAAAAAAACCCAAAACCAAAACAAAAGAAAGCCCAGATAGATGCCTCTGTGTTGTTCTTTTGTAAAGATCCGTCTGT
Source organism: Fulmarus glacialis (assembly GCF_000690835.1). Lineage (NCBI taxonomy): Eukaryota > Metazoa > Chordata > Aves > Procellariiformes > Procellariidae > Fulmarus > Fulmarus glacialis. Next base: position 7,841 of record NW_009210193.1, read on the forward strand.
GGGTATATTTTTCTTGAATCTGGTTCCCACCGTTGTTCCCTTCCTGACTAGCGGAGAATGTCTTTTTTTTTTTCTTCCTCTCTTTTATTTTGTAATCTGTAGAAGGGCAAAGCTGAAGATTTGTGGGCTCTATCACCGAGTGATGATAGAGCAGTATACGTGCGCATTTAAAAAGAAGCATTTTTCATCATAACAGGGGCCATGTGTGCCTCTAATAAAGGGCTTGCAGCAGTATATTGCAAACTAGTTAGGAGCAGTGCAGTTCCCAGAAGCCCAGATGAGTATAAAAAAGAAGTAGGTCTGAGAAGCTGTCGGGAACAGAGACATGTGACAGAGCAAGAAGACGTAATCGTCTCAAATACAGGCAGTGGGAGAAAATGATCCGTAGCGTTTGAGATGTGGCCTCCCGATTAACTTTCCAAGAAGCGGCAGAGGTGGATCCCATTCTTTATGTGAAGGCTTTGGACAGCTGAAGTCGATGGAAAGTTTTGCAGGTTCAGTTAAGAATAAGCCCTGAAGGCTTGATCCCGTGTTGAGATTTGCGTGACAGGTGTTACGCCTCCACGGAGCATTGCTTTTTAATGTTTTGTGGTTTTTTATGTTCCAAATTAGGGTGTCAGGTTTTATGTGCTGCCTTATTGAAGCTATGTAAATACCATCATTGGATGCTCAGTAGAATTAAGGAAGAAATTCATTCTCTGGAGCCTTTAAGAAGGGCTCACTGTGCTATGGCCAATGGCATTTCCCAGCTCCTGTGTACTAAGAGAAGGAGAGAATTGAAATGCCTCCCGAAACCTCTCCCTGCAGTTTGAAAGAGCCGTTCTTCACTGACGAGATCTTTTTAATTGACCTGCTAAAATCTTAATTATGTTTGGTAAGGCATGTTGGTTCCTGAGGAAGTTTTAATGACCTAAAAGACGCATTTGAATACTAGTTATAGGTAGAGAAGCTGGATCCAACCTGATTCCAGTTTGTTCTAGTTGCTTGCTTTCTCCATCCTCCAGAAGACAGTTTTGGCCGTTAAGGTAATTGCGGTGGTTTATTTGTAGGGTGGTTCATTTCCTGAAAAGGAATCTGAAGGGAAGAGAGGCATTTGTTTGTTTTCTTTTATTCCTTTTGGAGTTGGCAAGCGTCTCTGCTTGTGTATCTTCAGCAGCGTGCATAACCCCATAGCTATGTACATATTCTCCCCAAGCATCAGGCAGAAGTCTTATCTCTGTGTGCATGACATACAGCTTGCTCCATGGAAACACTTTCAGATATCCTTACCAGAGGAAGGAAATGGCTCCTGTCTCTGGATTTTTACAGCCAAGCAAGTAATTCCCATTTTTCTGGTTGTGGAACACTTATGAACATGATTTTTTTTCCAGATCTCTGGTGATGTTTTTCACACAGGCTGCTTCTTTTAGGACTTTTGGTTGAACTTAGTTGGGGTGGCATCGTTTCTGGTTTATGGTGAGGTGAACCATGAGTGTATACATTATCGTAATTGCTTTTCTGGCATTTATGATAGCAAAACTCAAACACACGAATGTTTGCAACAGCAAACACAAAGGTGTGAACATGGCCAACAAGGAACTGTGAAAGCAGGGGTTTCAGAATAGCCACAGGGAGGTATGCCCAGGTGGTTTTTTTACAGTCAACCTGGCAGAAGTTAGGAACCTCCACGCTTTTAGAAAGCAAACTTTGCCTGGTAACACTCTTCTTTGGTGAATGTGGAAGCCACATTCACAGCAGAGTTCCTGAATTCAAAGTCACCTCAGGGATTTTGCAGCTGGCATCCAGATTGCCTCTGGTGACCGGTCTGTAGCCAGTGGGAGCCAGATGCCTACAAACCTGCCTGACCTTACAGCAAGCAGGATCCTGTAAGGACGGATCCTGGTCATCTCCCCTGCCACAGGCTGTCAGCACAGAGGCAGATGTGATGGCTGGGGGCCTGTGACCATGCTGTACTGCCAGTAAGCATGTGCCAGGAGTCTGCCAAAAGTATACGCGCACCTGATGTTTCTCTCTCGGGGCACACCAGCCTGAGTATCGCAGAGCTGGCATCAGGGATTTTCTGATAGCTACACCACGCAGGGAGGGGACTGCTTGGACTTTGAGACCGCCCTTGGGGGCTGCTCTGTGAGATGCACCCTGTGTATCTAACTCCTTTAGGCTGTTTTGATGGTCCTAACATAAGAAGTTATTAAGGGGTATCTTTGTGCAGTATCCTGCTGACTTGAATGTGAGTACTGCAACATCGGCAGCCTGTGCGGGGATGCAGATGGAGCACTACATACACAGACCCTCACAAAAAGGAAACTGTGACCTTAACCTTGGCCATGGGTCTTTTGTGACCTCCTGGCTACATGCGGTACTTGTTTTGTACCTGAATGACCCGACTTGCCTCTGGTGGGAAGGCGCGAGTAGAGCATCGTGGCAGGGGATGTTATCCATGTGCACTTTTGGTTTCGGAAAACTTTCATAAAGGATTACGTGGTCTTGTTTGAAAAATGGAGTTTCTTTATCACAATTTGAGTTCACAGAGGAATGAAGGAAAAGGGCATGTGTGGGAGCTGCTCCATCACAGCTTTTTCCTCCTTCCGCTCGGCTGCTGCTCAGATGTAATGCCTTGGTGTGGATATCGCGGCCGTGAAAGGCAATGGGAAGCGCCGAGCTCTGTGGGCTGACTCCTCAGTAAGCTCATCACCATCCATGCACTGTCCTTTAAAATGTCTTTTCCAGCTGCTTAGAGCAGCCCAAATGACTAGGCTGGTAAGACAAAATTTTACAAAGAGAGGGAAAAGTGTTGAGGATATTAACGGCAAGGTCAATGGCCGTTGTGTGTGTGCATATATAAAATGGTGAAATGACTTGAGAAAGGACCTGAGCTGGTAAAAGCGGACATGCAACACTTTCAGGACGATGGTTCCCCATCACTGTAATGACTTTCTTGTTGCTGTGTGCACTCCTGTAGTGGTTTAACCCCAGCCAGCAACTAAGCACCACACGGCCCCTCGCTCACTCCCCACCAGTGGGATGGGGGAGAGAATCGGAAAGGTAGAAGTGAGAAAACTCATGGGTTGAGATAAAGACAGTTTAATAGGGAAAGCAAAAGCTGTGCATGCAAGCAAAGCAAAACAAGGAATTCATTCACTACTTCCCATTGGCAGGCAGGTGTTCAGCCATCCCCAGGAAAGCAGGGCTCCATCACATGTAACGGTTACTTGGGAAGACAAACAACATCACTCCGAACGTCCCCCCTTCCTTCTTCTTCCCCCAGCTTTATATGCTGAGCATGACGTCATACGGTATGGGATATCCCTTTGGTCAGTTGGGGTCAGCTGTCCCAGCTGTGTCCCCTCCCAGCTTCTTATGCACCTCCAACCTGCTCACTGTGGGGTGGGGTGAGAAGCAGCAAAGGCCTTGGCTCTGTGTAAGCTCTGCTCAGCAGTAACTAAAACATCCTTGTGTTATCAACAACGTTTCCAGCACAAATCTAAAACATAGCCTCATGCTAGCTACTATGAAGAAAATTAACTCTACCCCAGCCAAAAGCAGCACAACCCCCCAAAGTCACAGTGTGAATCATAGCAATATTTGGCCAAGAAAGAGCAGCGAAGAAAACGCTGATGGAAATTTTAGCCATGGCAAAGCCATGGCTAAGCTCCCTACTCCAATGCAACGTGCAACCTTTCTCATTGACTGAGTTAGCATGAAATACTGCACCACTTCTGCTGTGTTTCAGCTGAAGTTAACGTTTCCCGAGGAATGCACATTAGCTATTCCAGATGTACAGAGCTGGCTGTAACGTCGTTATGGCCCCTGCAAAATAGAACCACCCACACCATTGCCAATTTTGTCTTGTGACTGTGATTATATCCAAAACAAGGACTGGTGCGAGCCGAGCTCTGTATTTAATTCTTATATTGTAATACTGTGGTTAGAGGCAGCCAAACAGGCCTCCAGCCAGTGCTAACCGAAGCAAGTGGGACTCTTGGTTTGACTCCAGTGAACGTTGAAATTGGTTAGTTGGTACATTAGGTTTAGAATTATTTTGGGAGCTCGTAAACAATTGTTAATGAGGATAAAATGGCAAACCCTGGCCATTTTGGGGTTCTGTACTGGTTTTCCTCCCTGCTCTCATTTTTGGTAGTCTGCGGTGAAGAGCATCTATGAAGCAGTTTGCCACAGTAAAAGGATCTGGGGAGTTTTATTTTTGGTCAGCTGGTTTGTGCTGCTGCTGGTGGTGGTTTTTTGGTTGGGTTTTATTTTTTCCTGTTTTTTTGAGGGGTTCCTGGTTTTTTTCATTCTGCACCTGCATATTTTTGCAAGTGTGGATTCTTGGTCATGCGTTTTCAAGTGTTACATATTTACACTTGCAGCTGACGCCTGTAAACTGGGGCACACGCTAGCAATAACAACTTCGGTATGTAAAACACCTCACCTGTAGGAACAGGTATTCATGCTTCAAAAAACGTGTGCTCACCAGTGGTGTAGGAGTGAGAGGAAACCAGCTCCGGGGGTGCCTGCTCTTCCACCTTCATTTCCTGGAACTGCCCAAAGGAGCTGGAGACTTTGCCCTGAAAATCAACCCCTAGCTAGTTAGATTTCAGATGTCTCCCCGGCAGTGTTAATTGGATCTTTTTTTCTCCCCTACAGTTTTATAGCCTTCGAGGGTCCTGTTAACCTTCCTCTCAGGACAGTGCCTTCTCACTCTTTCTTGCAGATCATTTTGAACTCCATGCACAAGTACCAGCCAAGGGTCCACATTATTAAGAAGAAGGATCACACGGCTTCTTTGCTAAACCTGAAAAAAATCTTTCCGGAGACAGTTTTTACAGCTGTTACTGCCTACCAGAATCAACTGGTGAGTACAGTTGCTAATTTCCGCGGATTTAACTAAATCCCACCCTGCTGAAAACTCTCTTTTCCCCAATCTACACTAGGAAACTTTCTGATATAACCTACCTATCCATGCCAATGTCTGTAGTGACCTTGACCAACCTAATTCATATTCAGGAGTAATTCTTTACGTATACGGGTAGTACTACTAACTTCAGAGGGCCATAAGGATTATTCATGGGAGTAAAGATGACATGAAAGAGGCTTTAACTTGTCTTCCATTCTGCCTATACAAAGCTGTTTGCGTATTATCATTTAGTGCTTTTCTAATTATAGCTCATTAAGGAACTGTTCTTATTTGCAGTGATCTTTCACGCCACGAGCCATTAGCTGAGACATATTCTGGTTTGCACGTAATGATTTCATGGGCTTAAAAAGTTGACTAATTAAGCTGTAAGGCTCAAACGTAAGGGAAATCACTCAGAGATATGCTTTTCAGAAGCTGCCCAGATTACATCCAGATGTTTGAATTTCAATTTGCATGCCAGTGAATAATATATACAAAATGGAGGAGATCATAACAATGGATTGCTAATGAGTAATTTTAGGAAGTATATAAACAATTGGAGAGCAGAGGCTCCGCTTGACAGTGGATAGGGCTTTAATATTTAAGTCAGTGGAAATATGTTGTTGCCTTCAGTGCGATTCAGACCGCTTTAAAGGCTTAATGACTACGGCACTTCAAAACAATACCTCTTTCCCTCTCTAATTCCCCCAAGTTAATAAAAATTTAAGTACTGTCCAAACATGTGGGCAGGCAGCATCACAGAGTCAATGTACCTGCTGGATTATTTAAAGAAGTTTGCATTTCTTAATATAAAGCAGAAGTAATTAATTTTTAAATGCTATGAATAAAATCAAACTACTGCATAGGGGGCCAAAGAAGCTCTGAAGATAATAGTAGTAGTATTAAGTCAATCCTTACGACACACCCCACATCCTGCTTTAAGGCTTTAATATCAGAATGTTTTGATTTTAAACTCAGGTTTGTATCTGAATGCTGCAGAAAATGCATTCAGCACCTGGCAATCTCAAGAATATAATGTTTGGATAAGGCGGTTAGATTTTTCCACTTAACTTTCTGTAGAAACCAGCAAAATAGTAACAGGCACAAAACCAGCTAAACCTGGAATTTATTTCAATAGGATGGATTTGTGTTAACCAATGATATTTACACTACAGATGTTTCTAAACTAACCTTCCCAAAGCACATACATTGCGTCCTGGAAGATTTCTCAATGGAACATCTCCGGAACCCCTAGAGGTTGATGCTGTCATTTTATTTATGACTAATGAAAATGGAGCCTTTTTTCATTTTTGCCATTTCTTTCAGAACTGTTTTAAGGAGGGGTTGATTACATTTCTGGAGGTTATTAGATAAAAGCTAAATACATTACACTTTCAACAAACTATCTCATAATTTAAGATTTAAAGGGCATGCATTTATTTAAACAGTCAAACCACTGCCACAGAGTTGAATTGCAGGTCAGATTTCATTTTAAAATGCTTTCTAGCAGATGTTCTCTGATTGTTTGTGAGACAGTTTCTCAGGAAAAATATGGTCATAAATGATTGTGAGTCTCATCTGGCTTCGGTGGATACAAAAAGTTTCTCTTGTGATGTCATACCAAATCTTTAATATTAGGAAAATGGAAGTTTGATTGGTGAAAATACGCTCAAGAGATGAATAGATGTCCTTATTATTCTGCAATGCAGTTGGCTCGGTGTGTTGGTGATCTAAGTCAATGGAACTAGTTAGAGCTCGTCTTTTTTCAAGGTCGTTTTCAAAATGCTGCCATAAAAATATTCGCTGGACGTGAGGCACTAACCTGCCACTTTCTGCAACATCACCATGAGTCAAGGGCTTATGGATATCTTGGGAGTAGGATGAGACTATAACCAACTTGCTGAGCTGTTGCAAGGTCCTGTGACAAGGCTAGTAGTGGTCAGGGTAGTTTCCACCAGTTGTACCTGCATGATGAAACAGCCTCAAACCCTCAGCCAACGCCGAGGTCCCACGTTGTTTGACCAGCCCGTAGGAACAACCGGTGAGCTGCAGCACCTCCTACGTGGTGCCTCAAAGCAAGGACCTTCCCCAGAGAGCTTGCCCCTGTGTGGACCCGAAATGCCGGGCAGGGAAGGCTGCAGCCCAGGGGTGCAGTGAGCTTTCCAGGGTGGCAAAGCAGGTGGGCGGCAGCCGCAGGAGCAGCCACTCAGCACATCGTTCATATACTGCAGACCAGTAATTAAATACTCAGGTTTTGTCTTTTGTAAGCCTGTCCCTCCCTCTCTGTGTTTCCCTCCCAGAAGACCTCTTTCTTAGAATGGAAAGCTGGGTTCAGTTGTCCTCTTTTTTTTTTTTTTTTAATTTTGGAGAGGATGCCGCCCCATTTTGAAATAGCGTTGTTTGATGGGAGCATTTGATTGTTTGAGGATTTGGAAAAGATCCCTTTTCTTTCTGAGGCTCGAGGGCCAGCTATTAAAAATGAGGTTGTGGCCTCTGCAATACAGCCTTTTTTTGAGGAAAGCCAGGCTGACGTAGCCGCTCAGTATGAAATGCTGAGAGCTGTTTATTTTCATGGGCTTCAGCTAGAGTTGGTGGCATTCACTGCCTTGCAGGACAGGTCCCGCATTGTCCCTCATCAAGCTCCAACTGCCACTCAGTTTTATTTTTAATTCTTGGAAGAAGTATGGCTGGCAAATCTGAATATTATGATGACGTCTCAGGTTTTATCCACCAAATCTCACTTGGCTGGACAGCTAGAAAATTTCACAGGGGCAATAGTGTATTTTTTTCCTGCTGCCAAAAAAACACAGTGGAAGCCACCACCTATGCCTGAAAAGTTTGACTGCAAAGTTAAGGGGAGCCCTGATGCTTTGGGGCAGAGCCACTCCTCATCAGTGGGTTACTCTGGCTGAATGCAAAGGCTGACAGGATGCACTGGGCAGGTTTGTAGCTGCATTTGAAGAAGGGAGGAGAGTTTTCATTGCAAGACCTCTATTTTTCCAGGACTGTGATGGTTTTAATGGGATTACTCCTTTAACCCAAGCTTTGCCACTTTAAATCTGAGTTCTCCCCACATTTTTCCTCCCTCTTTCCCCTCCTCAGCCTCTTTCAATGCAAAAACAGCTAAACTGCCCCTATGTGATGGCTGGTAGGTCTGGCTGAGAGCATTTGCATTGCAGTAAAAAAAAAAAAAAAGGGGGGGCTGAACTGAAGCAAGGTCTTCAGGTTTGCAGGCAGTGGCTCCTAGTTTAGGCTCATACTAGCTGATATGCAGCTCCACCAACGAGGCTCAGATGTTAGCAGCATGCTGTGCGTTGCTCATGGAAAAGACAACTTGATTCATGCTGTTGAAGTATTTGGAAGCAGTAATGTTGTACACGGGTGGGTTCCTCCTGCTCTGGGTAAAACTGAAGCAAGGTCTTCAGGTTTGCAGGCAGTGGCTCCTAGTTTAGGCTCATACTAGCTGATATGCAGCTCCACCAACGAGGCTCAGATGTTAGCAGCATGCTGTGCGTTGCTCATGGAAAAGACAACTTGATTCATGCTGTTGAAGTATTTGGAAGCAGTAATGTTGTACACGGGTGGGTTCCTCCTGCTCTGGGTAACATGAAGGCTGAGCCCACTGTGCCCTTCAGTCTTTCCATTGCCATGTGTGTAATACACCCTGGTTTGCCTCCCCAGCTTTGCAGCATCTCAAGAGCAGCGTGCACGCACACATAAGAAGCGTGGACAAAATTAGCAGTGAAGTCAGGAGGATGGATCGGTTAACACTTTGTACACTGCAATACCTTAACACTATATTTATGTTGCGTTGCTTTTTTCTGTGTTTCCAGATAACCAAGTTGAAAATTGACAGCAACCCTTTTGCTAAAGGATTCCGGGACTCTTCCAGACTCACTGATATCGAGAGGTAATGGGGACTTTCTGTTTACTTTCCATGCAGATAAGATAAAGAGAAGAGAGAGTTTGTAGGAAAAGCATCCTTTCAACTCCTGAGAAGCTGTGCATTTTAATGTTATCTTGTTGCATATAGTAAGCCTCCTCCACCTCCTTTAAAAATACTTATAAACTTTATGAAGAAAGAGCTGGTTTGAGTTTTGACATCTGTTCTACTTGGGGCCGATATATTCATCTTCCTGAGGGGGCTTCTTGAAGCGGGGAGAGGGTCAGTTTTACAACTTCAGAATGAAAAGCTTTTTTCTTATCATGCCATTTAATCCTGTTGAGGGCTGTGAATTGGGTCACTGGGAAACAAGGGCAATGGTCCTGTGAAAAACATCTTTATAGCTCCCCACTGCTCCACACAGTGGAAAAGAGAGAGGGGAGCTTCCCAAAATACACTTCAGCAGTCCCAGACACTGAAGTCAGCAATTGTTGCCATCAGGACAAATCCCATAACTCCCACTCTGACGACAAAGATGCCATTTTTGTTTCACCAAAATTGTACTGCAGGCTGCATCAGGGTAAAGCTTTATCTGGAAACTGTTGAGTTTTGTGTGTGTGTACAGCTCATTATAAGCAACTGCTGCCATAGGGACAGAAGCATTAACCCACAGTTGAGTAGCAAATAAACTTCAATCTCTTGGTAGCTCTCCAGCGCGTCACATTTTTATGATATCGTGTCAAATAGTTTGGCAAATGAAGCAAATTAAGCTGCCTGCGTCCTTCAGGCTGGAAGAGAACTCGCGGGAGATGGATATAGCACATCCAAATTTTTCCATGAGCACACAAGCATGAAAGAAAGTTTGGAGAGGCCAAAACCCTCTAGGCTCCTATGTGGAGATATCCAGATGTATCTGTGAATCATCTTTCACGGGTGCATATAGTGGACAAACTGCTCAATGAAGTCATATCCATACAGCTACAGAAAGTCTTTACAGCATTTCAAAAGTACATCAATCTAAGCAGGTCCATGACTGGGAAACAGTGGTATATTTTATACCTTACTAGTGACTGGATCATTAGTGATCCGTTGAGTAATTGGGTGAAAGAACAGTAATTTGGGAAAGCAAGCTTGTAGACTGCAGGGCACACTTGCAAAGTTGTTAAAAATTGCTTCCTAAGTGAAAGTCTTAGTTGAAAATGGGGAAAAAAACCAAAGCAGGTTTAATTAAAATAGCATAGCCTACTGTATTGACAGAGTACTAAGGCAAACAACATCCAAAGCTCAGCTTTGTATTCAATAAATTGTCAAGAAAGGACCTGTAGGAAGAGAAGAGACTTTGATTTTTCACATTTCAGTTTCCTTGTTTTACAGACAGGCGATATCTAATGACACAGCTTTGCAAGGGCTGAGAGAGTCTGAATAGATAAGCTGGGAGAAAAACTTGGTTACCTCTGTGCAGATGAACCAACTATCGTGGTGCTGGATATGAAGGGAATTTTTCCAGAGGACATCTTATTATAACAGCACATGGCATGGAGTCAGAAATGCGGAGCATAAACTGCAGTGCCCTTTTGTTTATTGATAAGCGTAAGAATAGAGCCTGAAGCAGGGAGCTTAGCCCAGGCACGAACGTTGCTGTGAAAGATAAGGTAGCCAAATGTGAAACCTACAATAAATACAAGAAACAGAGTGTGAAAAGTATTGAAATGACATTAAAACTCTGGATTTGAGAGTCCAGGTTTGGGTAAGGTCTTATTTTGACTTAAATGGGAAAGCTTAGCCCCGATCAGGTTAAAACAGTATTCAGAAAAACAAAACCTGCTGCACAACACATCAGGTAATGAGATAGTAAAAGTGCAACACACAAGAGGGCTGGTAAGAGACTTTGAGAATTTCCTAAGATATCTGATATGGTCCAGAAATACCAAGGGTTTTTTTTCAGTTCCAGCATCAAAATATTCAGGCAGGTGAGAATGTAATTCTCTGAGTGCCCACTGGTTCTACAGTTTTCATCTTAGGGCCAGCAAAATTGCTTAAAGAAATCTGATATAAAGCAAAAGAAATAGCAAAGTGAGATATGACAACAGGAAGAATTTCTTGCTTCATGTCCATCGCGACATGCATTGTAAGATATAGGTGATACATTGAATAGTACAGCATGACTCTTGCTCGGTCTAGTTGGAAACTTAGTTATTCCTATACGATCACCGTCTGAGAAAAATATTTATTTGCCAGGCAAAAGACTATGCAGGCCAAATGCATATTTGCACAGCTCTCGAAAATTGAATATTTATCTAGAAGCTGTGAAAATACCTTCCACGCGCTGCTTGCTAAGCAGGCCTGCGTGCAGCGCGTGCATGCATAATCTGCAGCGCGGTGCGGTGATCCTAATGGTCTCCTGTAAAGCATCCTGTGATGTTAGGGCCAAGAGAGCACTCATTTATCGCGAGTTCCAGCTTTTCCGAATGACCTAAGTTGTGTGAAAGTGTACAGAGCTTTGTATTTCATTTCCAGGTATTTAAGCCTGCTTTTTCCTAAACAGCCTTTGGGGAGGGAAACAATCAGATCAATTGATCTTTAGAGACCTAAAGAAATTAAATTAGTCTGGAGTCAGTTACTGCACTAAACCATCCAGTAATTGGATTGCTCCTTGTAACTGATTGAAAACAGCCTCTATCTGTAACAATATAGGGAGCTTTTCTTTATAGTAGATCTGAGAGAAAAACACATCTTTTTATGACATGATGACAGAAATTGCACTTTTTTAACCTAATTGAATATGATTTTATAAATATGTGACTTTAACGATTTCAGGCTTCCCATTCTAGATTTACGATCCCTGTGTAGGAAATTCAAGCTGCAAATGCCTTTAGGATTAAATCTGTTTGCACTATATGTGTTGGAGTTAAAATAATATATGTAAAGGTAGTGAAATTTGCAAAATGGTAGAGGAGGTAGGCAACAGCAAAGCTATTAAGTGCCTGTATTTTCTTTTGTTCCTGCCTGAATACCTTACAACGGTTTCCTTGTACTCATAGCAATATATGCAAAGCTTTTAACCATTGAAAAAAATTTTGGTGAGTTTGGTATATACCGAATTTTCAGTAGGATGTGAGATTCCTTCCACAACCAATTCTTTCCATACATTACTTGTGGTAATCTATTTATGGTAATGGGGCAGACTTTATCTGGGGCTACTGTGATTTAGATAAGTTGATGATTCACCTTTTGATCTTTTTATGTGGTATTTAGATTTTCTCTATTATAAAAAGGCTCCCACAGTGGTTGTGGTTGAAAAACTGAACATTTAGCAGCAATTGTCAGAATGTGGAGCTTAACGTACTCTGGTGTGGACTACGGGATGCCAAATGCAGTAATGTGGATGAGCGTGATCTTTTTTAATGGTAACCTTTGTGAAAAAGATTAATGCAGGGTTTATGAGCAATTCACTCTGGAGATAGGCTTTAAGGAAATATCTTTATGCTTCTGCTTAAGAAAAAACTGCCAAAGCCATGAAGGATGCAAAATCAGAACACAACACATCAATTTTTTAATCTTGAGCCTGAATTTACCTTTTGAGTTGTTGTGGAGAATTAGCCTTTTAAAAATAAATAGATAAATAAATAAACACATCGCAATTAAATATCATGCAAATAATCCAGTGAAAAAGGTGATCTTTTCAAGAGTGTGAGTCAACAGAACTACTCAATCATAAAATAAAGATCAACAAGAATTGACAGATCATAATCATGATCTGAATGTTGCTTGTCTATTTGATCCAGCACGTGATAGGCAAGTTCAGGGTGTGGACTTGTAACTATTAAAGAGAGCTAAGGGAGTATACCCATCTGCACAAGTCCAATAATGCTTCTGGGATGTAGTACATACTTCAAGAGGCAATATGTTAGGTAATGGAAAAGTATGGCTGCACACCCAAGTAATTTTTAGGCAGAGAAAGGAAGGACTGGGGGATGGGGGAAGTAAGTAAGCAAGCTGCATCCCAGCATCCCAGCTGGATTTGCATGGTAATCAGATTCTGAATTTTCCCCTGAGGAACTTCATGTCTGAGATGGGGAAATACATTGTACCGGCTTACAAGGCTGTGAGTGAAATGGATGTTAATGCCCAGATATGGGCACTGCCCTGTTGAAGTAGCAGTCAAAGCCGTGTGCTTAATGATGTGCTGTCCACAGCAGTCCTCTCTTCCACTCCTTCCCTGCTCACCCCACAGAGCTGCCTTCCTCCCCATTCCCACTTCTTACTGCTGGTCTAGAAGAACTTCTCTGACTCTTGAAAGCACCCTACCAACAGGCAGAAATATATTCTCTCTACTCTCCCGTGTCCATGGTTAAGTAGGGCTTTGTCATAGTTCTCCTCCAACAAGTCAAACTCGCCAGCTGATCTTTTATCCTCAGCTAGTTCTCAGTCTATGAATGTTGGCAACCAGCATGGGAGACCATCTCCGATGTTTAGGTTGGGAGAAGAACTGAAGTCCTGAGTTTAGGGAGAAACACCAGCGACTTCGGTCCTAAATGCCTGGTATCTGGTGCCATTCCAGATGTGCTCAGGTTACTCCAGCCTCCAGCTGCTGCTCCAGAGGGGTCAATGGATTGTCTATATTTTCTGTATCATTCCTTCCACTGCACATGGCTTGGATATCTTAAGACATCTAGAAAGCACTACCTGCCTACATTTAGACACCTGAAGCATTCCCTTCAAATCTGGTTTCTCCAGCTCTGCTTACTGTTAGCCAGGCAACTGTTCCCCAGCAGAAAGCCCTCCATGCCAGCTAAAATCGCTTCAGTTCCCAAGCTTTTAAGCATTCATACCCTGGCTCATTTTTCACTTAGGTATTCTGTTATCTACCTTTTTACTTGTGCAAAATGGTATAAAAATGTTTCATTTTGCTAGAGTTTTCCACTCACCTCATGCAGGTGTAGGTGCGTGCATAAGAGGAGGGGATGATGTCAGATCAGACCCCCCGTTTCCACCCCAGAGGAAGTTTTCCAGGGACTTCCCCCAGTCCCAGTTTCACAGCACTGCTCTGTCCTCACCTGCATCCTCTGACTGGCAGTCAGAAAGAAATGGTTGCAATCACTGGGTGAAGTGGAGCTCGTGGGCTTGGCTGTGTTAGACTTAGGTGTGTCACTATATTTGGGGAAAAAAAGATCCAGAGAAAGAGCTTTGACATACATTTGCAAGCGTGTGCTTTTTTCTAAGTCAGAGATGAGAAATATAATTTTATCTTTTTTTTTGCCATTCCCTGTATAAAGATAGCTGTTTTTCTCATTTTTATTTGCAGTTGAGAGAAGTGGGGTGGGTATATTTAATAACCTCACGCTCCTTCTTCATAAATGTCATTACTTTACCCATGTCATGGCTTCAGCCAGGCTACGTCACCTCCATGCATATTATAGCTCTTCCAGAATTGCCATCTGTAGCCAGATGTTCATTGTGAGGGCATCAGTTAACACCACTTTGGAGATACATTTGCTCTTTCTCCTGCAATCATCGAAACCTCAATTTTTCATAATTTAATTCTTGTTTCACTTCTTTCTTTAAATTGCATGTATTCTTGGAGTATTGCATTCATCCAACACTTGCCCAATAGTTTTGACTTTGTGTGAAAGCGTTTGCTGGCTCTGTATTAGCTTTTGGGCCAAATTAGACTTCAGCTTACATGAGCCAAAGTAGTTCGATGGGCCCTGGTTCTTCCCCAGTTGGAAGTGGCTCAGCTCTAACCCAAGCAGTGGAACGGCGCTACTTTGTTCTTGTCAAGGATTTGGTCCGTACTGTGTCAGAGCTGAATTAGGTTCCTAGAGTCAGACTGTAATATTCATCTACCAGTATAAGAGCAACTATATGCAGCAAATTAATATGTCTGTATGTTTGTGCATGTGTAAAATAGCAACAAAAAGCCACAGGAACATGAAGGCTGAGTGATATCTGAACAGTGGTTCTGATGGTGTTCGTTGTTCACTGTTAGCTGCTGTTATGGAAAAGTATTTGTTCCTCCTGCTGTGTTGGTTTTTTTTGGTTTGGGTTTGGTTTTTTGTTGTTTTGGTTTTCTTTTACAGACTTGTTTTTAGCACTTGCGTCTTGGACAAATTAGTCATCTTTTCCCTTAAAAAAAAAAGTTCTACTACAGTGCGACTTCCGACAAGTTTATTTTTGTGCCTTCTCAGCCCATTTATTCCATCTGTCTTCACCTCACCTCACTTCTGATGTCTTCTGTTATCTGGGCTTTCTTCCAAACATACTAACTGGCAGCTACAAAAAAAGGAAACCTTTGAAATGCAGAACTAAAGAAGTCATTCAGACTGCAAACTGATAATTCATACACTTTATATCCTGTTCTGTATTTTTCTTTGTGTTGAACTGAATGGCCAAGCAAAACATGGTTGTCAGTTTTATTGTTTTATTCTTTTCCTTCTTTTAATTTTTTTTATTAACACTGCCTTTTTCTTGTAAAGAAAAAGACAAAAAACAAAAGTAAAAAGCCAAATCCCGTGACACCAGGAACAGGGAGTGGATTCTGAGGATATCCTTACCTTTTTGCTTACCTAGCACCTGCATAGTAAGGGCAAAAAGAGAAAACACGAACAGGTTGCTCAACTCTGTTCTGAAATTTGCACCTCTTGTAGCCATTCCTGAGACAGTAATTTCTGCAGAAGATATGAGTTCAGAGTGCCTGGCTCTGCCACCTGCTCTTTCTCACCGCAGTCTGGCTTTTGCAAGTTGTCTTCAAAGGAGGTTGAACCTGGCTGCCAGTGGAATGGGTGGCTGCCTATTACATCAACTCCATCCTCTTTGGAGCCATGGTATAGATCTAAGATGGATACTAACCCAGGCCTGGCTCCAGCAAGCTAGTTCTAGATTAGCTTTTCTAACATCTTCTGCCAAAACCAAATATATTGCCTCTGGCCTCCTCGTCCCAAAGGGAGAAGCTAGGCTTCTCCATCCCCTGGTGCACTCTCTGCCAAACTCAGGAAAATCCATAACTTCAGGTGCATGCACGGGTGCACTCTCTGCCAAACCCAGGAAAATCCATAACTTCAGGTGCATGCAGGCATGCAGCAGCATCAGTGCTGACAGTGCACTGTGGCCAGGTGAGCCTCTTCCATATCAGCAGGGCTCGTGGTCACGCGCTTCAGAATCAGGGTCATGGTGACCACCAGGCTGCTGTGAATGCACAGCTGAAGCAGAGTAACAGCAAAAGGAGCCGGAAAAAAGACACAAAGAAGCATCAAAGAGATGCCTGCTACCACCTACAAAGAAGCACTGTTCTTTCATCTTGATTAAAGATCCTGCTCAGGGTAATCTGGGACTTTACCATCTCCCGAGAGAATTTCTGTAATCTGGGTTGACAGCAAAAGGAAGTGAGCATCCTCACGCAGGGCCTCGCTCCTCAGCTGCTTCCCAAGTCAGCTCTGTTTTCTACCATCTCCCAGTTCATATCCATGGCAAGATCTTGGGTTTAGTCTGTAAAGTGTTAGTGAATCATTTGTCAGCTACATCAGGATTTTCCTATCTACTTTTGATCCTCTGAGATTCCTCTGTACGTACAGGGCACTGTTAACTAAACAAGGCCAAAGACTCAGCTTGTAGCTGCAAGACATAAAGCATCCCTAGCTGGACGTTTAGTTTTGGAATCAGTTGCCAGCAGGGACAAGAGTGAAGTGTTCAATCAAGAGGTTAGAACCTGCAGAATGGCAAGATGCTCCCTGTGCACCCTAAAACCTTGCTAATTGATAAATTCTCCCAACCCTTCACTTCCTTTGATTCCTGGGTCAAAATTTGCTGTTTTATTTCTTGCACAAAGGAGAGAAGTGTTTCGTTCATAACAAGCGGAGGTTTACTGACAGGGCTGAGCTCAAGGTGTGCTTCTGTCAGAATGCAGATCATTGGGATCAGCCTGAGCTCCTTTCCCGTATTACCTCTCCTCACAGTTATCCTGCCTCAGCACCTTCTCTGTGGGTGTGCTAGCCAATACGAGCTTAGTTTTTTCCTCTCCATTTGGCACATGGTTTCTTCTTCTTTTTCTCAAACATCTTCAGCCCCTAACTTGCTCTTCTTCAGCCTGTCATCTGCTACTATTATCCAGTTGTACACATAGCACAGCTTAAGCATAGTAATATATTATGCCTATGTGTGTGTTTTTCCCCTCCTCTGGGTATTTACAAGATATCTGTGAGTTGAAGAGCAGTCTGGAAGACTGAAAATTGTTGGTAGACCACACAAAAGAATTTGACAGAAAGAAGACATCTTTCCTTTATCCAGCTGGCAGCTTGTGATCTCTCAAAACAAAGTTTATTGCTAATAGAAGAAACTGTGGAGTTCTAAGATGCATTAAAAGGTAAAAATTGTTAGGTCCAAGTATTAGATAACAAGTGTCTGATCACAAACTGAGTAACAGAAGTACAGAAGTTGAGCACTGAGTAACTGGAAGTCACTTTGTTCTTCAGCCAGTTTAGTGTGGGTCAGCTCTGAAAAAAACTAAAGGAAAGCTTTAAAAAAACTCCACCATACTTTTCACTTCCTTTTTTTTTTTTTATTGAGCAGAATCATAAAATTGCAAATATTGATTTATCATTCAGTAATTTATAAAATTATTTCCATAAATCCTTTGAACCACACTGAGATATCTGAAGATGTTGCATACAGAACTATAAAGCCAGAGGTTTAAATTAATGTCTTTTTTTTTTTTTTTTTTTTTTACTTTAAAAAATTTATTTTATTGGTCCACTCTACAGAGCACCATATTCTGGATATCCTAAACAGTTCACACTTCCATACAGAGAATTTTCAGGAAGATTTTCAGATTTAAGTTCTTTTGGCCCCCGGTTGACAAAAGGGTATAAGCAAGAACCTGTTTTCCAGATTGCCAGCTTTGTTCCTGCATTTTAAACTAGATTTCACAGGCACTTAAATCTTGTTGTTAAAGTTTTGCTTCCTCCTACACATCTACTTTACAGAAAGTCCTAAAGCACCTCTGTCTTTAAAGGGCAGAGGAGGTTGGCCTCCTCTTTCCAGCCTATGTAGGAAACTCCACATTTCCATAGATTAGATGCATTGCAGCCCCTTTCTTCTCCAAGAAGACTTGATCTCCGGGTGGTGTTCTCTGAGCATGAAATATTTGAGCATGGTGCAGAGGCCACCACCCCTTTCCTTTGAAACACAAAGGGAAGGAAAGATTATACCTTAACTTAGGTCACTTGTCCAGGATCAGGGAGACCAGAGTGCAGACCAGCTCTTGGTTTTCTAGGTGGAAGAAACAGTGCTCAGTGGGGATAACTCTGAGATACACTTCGTGAGTGGAGAAAATACACCACTTCTTGTTCTTCTTTGTTTGCTTTTGCACACTTAGGTAGTTTCCTGCTCAGCCTTTTGCATTTCGTAGGTCTGTTTGGAGGTTTATATGCAGCATGTGTTGTATGCGGAAAGAAGAGTGTCCACCTGAAGGCTGTGGGGGCCAGGTGCCTAAATTCTGGTGTGAATCTCAACGCTTTGCGCTCATGATGTGAATCACAGCCTCAACCTCTAAAATGAAAAATTAGTAGGCATGTTGTGATTATAGCGTAAACCACCAACACGGTTAGGCAAGATAAGCGTATACAGTTTTGAATATTAAATCCCAGCTGCACAAAAGGAACTGCTTTTGTGAAATTAGTTGCTTTCCCTGATCCAAGTTTCCTCGTTAGGCCGTTCCCTCTGCCATAAAAACCTTTGCTTCTTGTGCCAATGAATGAGATTAATCTTCTAAAACCTTTAGCATACTACCTGTAACATTACAACATTAGAAATAAATAAATAAACCTACCACATAGTTCCCTGGTTTCAAACTTTGCAGATTCAGGGTTCACTAAGAAGTCATCTCTCTTTTTCCTTTAAAAGAAGACAACCACATAGAATAATAGAGTTCTCTGTCTAGCATACAAACCCATCTGGAAAGAATTTAGTCTGCAATAATTGTGGGCATTTGATTTAGCTTTAAATCCCTGTAGGTAGTTCAAATGTAAATTTATTGGGGTGAGTTTATCCCCAAATCGCCATTGGATTCAATATTTTAGAGATGAATTTGGCCCACTGCACTAAAACTAGAGCCTGCATTATTTCTGTTGCATCAGGATATCATTACACGCTGTAATGTCTGTCTTTACAAGCAGACCTTTACTAGAAATAAAGTCAATAGAGACAATACAGACAATCACCTGAATCACATTTATTTTTCAAACCTTTAAAGATTAGTAATTCTTTGGTTATGAATATGTTTATAGTCTGGTACCTAAATCACTCAGACAACACTGGTCTAATTCGTTATTCTGTTATTCTGTACTCATCTGAGATAGTCTTTTTGGTTAAGTAAAATTCTTCGCATTTCACATTCTGCTTCAGAAAAAAAAAAGTTTCAAGAGGCATTCAGCACATAATGTAAACAATGCCATCTGTCTTTTTCTTTGTAAAATCTTCTTCGAGATAGCCCCGATATGCCTACTGTTTTCAATCACTTAAAAGGCAGTAATTCAATTATATCATCCTCTATGTAGGAACTGCCATTGCTTTCAGTCCACTTCCAATCCTGACACAAGTAAATCACTTTGATAAGATCCCCTTTTTATTTATTTTTTTCCAAGGAGACTAGCATAAGTAATGATGCCAGTGATAGACCAAGGACAAAATGACCATAATGGGCTTTCTGTAGGAAAGGAAAACATGTGCCATTGTGATTTATCGTGTTACTTGGAAAATGTTTTTCCTTGGAATTTCTGCAACAGCCACACTCTCCGAGCGAAGGGCATTAGCGTGTACGAATGGCCAAATGGTAAACTCAGACAAAATCTTCACCGAGCAGCAGATTTAAACAGCTATCGCTACCTAGATTTCTTAAACGGAACAGAAGGTCAAAGCCATTTTGGAAATGTGCCTAGGTCATATTCATCTTTGGTATAACGCCACCTACTTACACGGAAACACGCTGGGAACGTGTAAGGTTGGATCTTCCTTACACACTGCTATGGCTTATCGTGCAGATATGCCTTCCTTCTATTTAAAAATTGTTTGGGTGACTTCAGTGCTTTGTGCCACCAGTGAGGCAGGGGCTTGGCAGACACGTCTAACCTCCCAGAATAGACGCGGCACGAGATCGGTAGTATCTGTAGACTTCCTGCTACGAACTGGCCTTGACTCTGATGCTGAGAGAGCATGGTTAGAGCTGAGCTGTCTCTGGACACATCCATCTCTCGCCCCTGCTTTCAAAAAAATGGGAGAGCGCCAGATGAGGTGGTCAGGTGTGATGTGAAAGCTTGTTTGAAAGGAGCTGGACCACAGGTGTCTCTTTGAACCCAGCTTGGTCACTCAGCACGAATAACCCCCGAGCTTGCGTTTTCAAATTTGTGAAGAGTGCTGGTCTTATATTTCCTGTCTGAGACCACATCCAGGAAAAGCAGTGGGACGTTCACTCTACTTTGTCTGCTGAAGAAGCAGTACCACGTGATCAGCAATGTTAAAACACCGCAGGCCAAGTTCGGCATTTCCAGGGACATGCTATGAGGTAACCCTTTTGTTAAGTAATTTTGGAGAGTCTGTGTGAGAAAGCTGTGATCTGGACAGGGAAAAGGCAACATGTTCATTGTATTTAACTGAGTGAATTAGGAGGCTGTTTAGGATGTTATTGATACAGTATTTTGTTTCCTTTCACAGAGAAAGCGTGGAGAGCCTTATCCAAAAGCATTCCTATGCCCGATCCCCCATTCGAACCTATGGAGGAGAGGACGACCTCGGAGATGACAGCCAGGCAACACAAAGCAGAGGTAGGAAAATGTGCTCATGAAGTAAACTGTAGTGACCTAGTTATGCTTGAGAAAAGGAGGACCATAGTCAGGACTGTGTTACTCTGAAGCATTTCTCTGGTGTGTCTCTCTGCTATGAATTCCTATAATGAAGAAGAATACTTGTTACCTTATGGCTCTTCTGGACATCTGATATGCCCACGGCACTGGTGTGGGTGTCTAGTTCAGGAGGCAGCTCTAGAGATGCCTATACAGCCTTTGCCAGCAGAAGAGAACTCTCTCTGTTTCCTCTTCAAGGTGGCTGAAAAACATCTTTTCATGTTTCATTAACGCAACTTCATTACCGTGATGCTGAGAACAAGCTAACACTCCCCATCCCTTGGCAGGACTTACTAGCTGGGACTCAGCACCCTTTGTAAAGTACCGTGTAGATGTGCCATTTGCTGCCCCTCCAGCCTTCTGTGAACAGAGGACTTGGTTCTGACCATCTTCAACCAGCTTGTGTTAACCTGCTTCGCCTCTACAAGAAGAAAAGTCCATAGCTCCCTGGAAAATTGATGCTTAATTGTTCTCTCTCGGTCTCTAAAAGGTGCTTTTCCTGCTGAGGCAACGCAC
>NW_009210193.1:29055-45847 GCF_000690835.1 Fulmarus glacialis
CAAATGCTTTATCAAATGGTTTGTCTACTTTAGCAGTCGCAAAAATAGTAGCAAGGCAGAGCTGTTCTTTGTGGGGATACTTGCTGGACAAATTGCACCTGTCATAATTTGCCACTGGAAATAGATCTCAAACCCATCCTGTGGGATCGTTGACTAGCACAAACTTGCGTTGCATTATACTTTGCACGTTGACTTCGTGACCTGCCTGATATGCAACAGCCACTTGAGGTAAAGCAGTTCTATCTGCCTTCCGACTGGCAGTGCCCTTGTCTTGTCCTCTAACTTCATACAGTGTTGCTAAGATAACAGCATTATTTCTGATCATAAGCTCTTTGGACTTGTGCAGGGAAAACACACTTATTTTTAACCACGAGTTGCTCTTCAACAAAATGTGATTAGGTCGGCTTGTTCATACACGTCTATTCCAAGAGCAGTTCCTTAGATTGCGGAGTTTCTGGAGGAACTCCTCAGCTGGTACAATGCCATCCTTTCACATACTTCTGGGGGATTACCTCGCTTCACGTCAGCTTAGATCCGAGGCCAGTTATTGTTGAAGACACTGTTAAATTTTCCCTTACCAGAAGTGCTCAGAGCAAGGCACCTTCTCTCCAAGAATTATATTTCTCCCTGGTGTGTCCAAGAATTATATTTTTCCCTGGTATGATGTCCTCCTTTGGGTGCATGAGGTGAACCTCAGTGTGAGAACTGGCCTTTAGAGCCCTTCTCTTCTGAAGAGAATCCCGAGGAAGGTGTCACAGGATGAAGGAATAGTTTATTAAAATTAATTTTATGTATAATATATGCAGAGTACAGTTCTGCATTTGCTTGCAATATGGGAAATGAGTAAGTGAGGAAGATGATGAGTTGTGGCAAACAACTTTTTTCTAATCTGGGAGCCATATGCTAACATAGGACGTGATTGCTCTGGGCAACCAGAGGCATGCACAGAGGGTAAAACATACTGCTCTTGCAGATGAGTACCTTGTACTGCCTTCACTCTCTGTTTAGGTCTGGTGTCTTTAAATAAGGAAAAGTCCTCAAAGATATGAGGAGAGAAATAGCGATCTCATTGTAACTCCACGGACATTTTTATTTCTTCTGATGCATTTGAAAACTACCTTGCATGGAAAATTGAGGGGTGTCCTTCCATATGTATGAGAGTTGACAACCAAATACAAACACGCTGCTGAGTGGTGTGTGTTACAAGCTCTCTGAGGCCTCGACGGCCTCAGAATTACTACAGCACATTTCCTTGCTGCTGGCAAACGTGGCACGTGAGACTTTTTGGAGTACTAGGTTGCAATTAGAGACCACTGCAGTTGGAGGAGGAAAGGGCCCTTATGAGGGCCCTTCCTCATGAGAAGGAATAACATACTTTGTTCTGTGTAGAACAAAGAAAGTCTATCACTGCTATTTATTTCTAATTACATCCAGAGCATTCTCATCTCAGCCAACTTCAGCCATCTTCAGATGGAACTGGCTTGCCTTCAGTAGTATATTTATCACAAGAAGTCTGTTTCCAAAGGAATTAACAGATATGAAATATATAAATCCCGTTAAAACCCTTTAATGCATAATGTCTGGGTGCCTGTGCTCCAGCATCCACACGCAGGATTCATGGTAGCCGCCTGGAACAGAGCCAAATGTAAACCTTCTCGTCAAATCCAGATTCGCATCCCGCTTTCCCTGTAGTGCAATAATGCCCAGGTATCCCCTGATTTGTAAAGGGGTTTGCTCTGGTCTGCGAGTATGGTGTTATCCTTACAGTTTGGCTCTGGATCTTAACCTCCCAGCAGTTAGGGTTTGGTTCAGTGGTGGGGTCAGGATTTGGTTCAAGTCTGTTTCTACTGCTGACCCGACACAATTTCTCTGTCCTGTTGCTGGGCCATTTTACTTGTTTCATTAAGCAGAGGAGGAATTAATCAAGAGTAGCTCTCTTTCTGATTTGAGAACATATCCCTAAAGAGATTTATGATTTTTTTTTTTAAATAATAATCTGCATTTTTTCTTTCTATTGTTTCTTTCTATTGCTCATAGTTTAGTTTTGAGTACGTGGCTACGATAAACATAATTCCAATAAGTTTACCTTGACAGGTAAACTTTACTTTTCACTCAATTTTTTTCATTCAATTTGGATGAACCTACCTTCTAGAATCAGTTTTATGAAAGGAATACCTGTTGTAAAATTTGTTTTCTCAGAATGTTTTGCAATACTGGCTTGAAATTATATTTTGCCAAATATTCTTGCCAGTAAATTTATTTCTTGAAGAAACATTTTCTCAATGGACAAAGCTGGACAAGAAAGAAAATACAGAAGGGTCATGAGTTGAATTACTGTTTGAAGAGGAATAAAAAATAAGAGTTTATTTATAGGATTTTATTGTATTCCCCATTTTTAGAAATCAGACATCTGATGATGACCAGATGCATAGAGGAACTGCAGAGGTGAAGGGCAACACCATCACCAGATTATTTGAAAATGACCATGTATAATTATCAAAACAAATTATTCATCGGTTTCCCAAAAATTTTACTGTCAAAATAAAATAAGTAACTAGTTCTAATTTAAAGATACCATTTTTCCTTTTTTTCTGATTTTGCAATCTTCAGAGAAAAAGTGTTTCAAAGAAGTGGAAGATTTGTGAAAAGAATTTTTGGAACTTTTCAGATTTAAAAAATACCAAAGAAACCACTTCCATTTGATCAAAAGTAGATAATTACCCTGGGAGCAAGTTTTTAATATTTTTGTGCATTTCACTTAAAACACACACCTCTTACTATGATTTAGCATCACTGTTATTTCTTAGAGCACTGTACACAGTTGGAAAAATAACAAATGTTTTGACATTTTAGAATTTTTTGTTCTATATTTTGGAAAAAGTCAAGCTGAGTGAAAAGATGCAGTGTTGACAAGTTTTACTGGGGTAAAAAAAAAAGGATGCAAAACAGGGATGCAATGCAGTGAGATTCCACATCAGAGTAGACGCTTCAGTGTTTAGTGGCAGCATTGCAAGGTTCTTCAGTGTTTCATACCAAAAATGTCCAATGTGCAAAACTGATTTAACTGCTCAAGCCACAGCAACCAGCTTCTTAAAATGGAAATTTGTCTAAGACGCAGTGATAAAAGACAGCAACTGGCAAATAATAATATAAAGAAAGATGTAAGGAGAAGTATTTGGGAAGTATTTCCAATGACAAGTCGTCATTATAATTAGCCTTGCTGTGAAAGACTTTCTCCCTTTTTGCTATTTTACCAGCTTTGTGCGTTGCAGTGCAAACGTCAGGCATTCTTTCTCTTTGCTTGCAGGGTCAGCTTTTACAACATCTGATAACCTGTCCCTCAGTTCCTGGGTATCCTCCTCAACCAGTTTTCCTGGATTTCAGCATCCACAGTCTTTGAGTGCCCTGGGTACCAGCACTGCATCCATAGCTACACCCATTCCTCATCCAATCCAAGGATCTCTGCCTCCATACAGCCGCCTGGGAATGCCTCTTACACCCTCTGCTATAGCCAGCTCCATGCAAGGTAGTGGCCCCACTTTCCCTTCCTTCCACATGCCGAGGTACCACCATTATTTTCAGCAGGGTCCTTATGCAGCTATCCAGGGACTGCGTCACTCCTCCGCAGTGATGACGCCGTTTGTATGACTGATGTAAGACAAGAGAAACATGAGATTTTTAAACAAGCAAGTTTGGTATGAAAAATACAAGGGACCTTCCTGAAAGGCCTGTGGCAGGAGTGCTGAACTCGTAACAAACCAGCTAAGAAAATACATTATGGATATAGATTCCTCCGTTGAGGGATCACAAGAAGCGAGCATGCAGCTTGGAGCTGCTCACAGATCTACGTGTAACACAGCCAAAATGGATCCCAAAGTTCCCAGGATTTTCGGTCCCGTGCAGCTTGTTCCAAAGGTGCATTATACCTAGCGGAAAGAGATTATGTGTATGCAGCAGTGTACAAATTAATTGTGTATAGGTCTTTTTTCATACGCTAGAAGAATTCTGAAAAAGGCAATACTCTTACTCATCTTCATCTCCTCTTGTGACTGATGAGCTCTAAACAGAAAAAAATGTATTGCTATAACTTTGAGCATGTTTTAGGCTATCTCAGCATACATTTGCTGGGAATGGGAAAAAGTGGAGAAGGCCACTGTCCTTTTTAAAAGACTGGCTTATATTCACCAAAAGCAGTATTTCTTAGTTGCTACTATAATCCCAAAGAGAAGATTATTAACAAGTCTGTCTTTTTTTCTTTGTTTCTTTCACAAAACACTGTCGGTTCCAAAAAAGAACTGTGTTACAGAACTGTAGCAGTAATGATGGATTCTGTCCTTCAATCTAAAAAAAAGTTTGTCCTATACCCTAGGAGAAGCAATTTAACTGTCTATTAAGGTATGATGAAGGAAAATGTTGATTTGGGAAATTCTGTTACTTAAACTTAGAAACCCAAGATATCAAATCAGTGCTTGTTTGCTGCTGCGCTTGCCACTGAAGACCTCTTTCTAGCTGCAAATGTGTACCAAGATAACCTAATTTCAGGCTAGATCAGTCTGTAAACTCTCTAGATCAAACTATAATCAATGGACTGGTATAAGAGGAGTGGCATTGGAGCATCCTTCCACTTCTTCTGATTTTCTTGGATTTGGTCATGGCTGTTATTATACAAGCTGTTTGGCCAGGAAAATGAGGGTTGTACTGTCTCTTTTTCCATGTCCCAGTAGAATGGTGGAGTTTCCTTGGGAAAATACCAGTGCAGTACTTCACATGTAATTTTTTTTATTCATATCTGCCTTTTTTGAGTTAGTAATTAAGGTTCTCATTCAAAGTACTTTTTCTAGTACGTTATATCCGATGCAACAGAGGAACTGTAGAGGTATAAGAAAAACTGACGTCTCTGAAGAGAGCTAGCATGAATCCTTTGCACTGCTGAAAAGAGTACCAGTGCGATGCTGGTTTTCTGCACGGCGGGAGCTGGGATTTCACTGTAAATAAGAAGTCAACACAGAGTTTCTGTGTAGAGTTGCATCCGAGTTATAGATGATAACACATCTACTGATAAAAAAGAACTAGCAATCCAACCTCATATATTAAAGATCTGTGTAGAGCTGGAACACAGAATAGAAAACAGTCTTTTTTGGCACTATTCTCCTCTACTTTTGACGACTGCGTGTTGGTATCATATGGTAACAAGCGGAGTGCAGTACACTGAGTCACCTATCTCCCATCTCAGTGAAGTGCAAGGCAAGTCACCTGCCTTTTTTTTTGTCCCATTGCCTCGTCTTAAATGCCTGATCACACTGAGCAAGGACAACCTCCCAGGCTTTTCCCAGTTTCTATTGTAGGCCAGTACTTACATCCCACAGATAAGGGGCATCTTTATGTATTTCCCAGTAGTTGAATTTAAAATCTCGTCAAATTGACCATTTCAATTACCTCAGTTATCTGCAGCATCATCCTAATTTCCCTTTACTCACTGTTGGACCTGCTGGTAAAAAATGACCGGAGGCAATTTGCAACATTTGTGCTCTGTATGTGAATGAAAACGAACTTTTATTTACAGTTTCTGGGTTCAGAGCTACTACAAGGAGTTCCATAAATGCATATAATAAGCCAGGCCCTGCAGTATTTAAATGTTTTAAAATCAGACACTGATTTGGGCTTGATGTATCCAAATATTAGATTTTTCTCCAGGCTGTCAGAATCACCTGAACAATGCATGTTGCAAGGTTGTGCCTATTCATGACCCGTTTTGATATAAGCCCCCTATTTTTCAGGAAATTAGATGATACTGGCCCCACAACAAAAAAACTCTTCAAGTACATATATGATTCCACAGAAATGAGAATTTCACGGGAGATTTGGAAGAAACTTTTAATCCCTCTCCTTCAGTTGCTTGACTTCTGTAAGAGTTGTGTGAAGGTCCTATTAGGACATGCACTAAAGCCTGTGGGGAAATTCTATTTCTTTTATCTCTTTTGTTCTGCAGCTCCATTAACTTATCTGGAGTTGCAGGGGATATGGTTAGGTTCAGAATTCAAGTCGGTAGCTTTAATGCTGATACTTCCACCAGGAAATGGTCAAGTAAGTAGGCAGCTTTCACATGACTCCAGAAATAAGTTTGAAACAGGTAGACTGACTTAGGCACGCTTTACAAGTCACATAATGCCTGCTCATACATTGACCTGTCCTTCCTTCATGAAGCAAATTCAGAGAAATGAACCGTACAATCTCTTTAGCCCTGTCCCAGTCCCTGCTCTGGAAACACCAATATTTGGCATGCAGAAATGCCCCTGATACTGTTTCAGAGAAAATTCCCCAGGCTCTTCCTGCAAAACGAAACTGGGTTTTGACAACATCATTTACAAAAATATTAAATGAAAGACAAGTGCTTTTCACTACAAATAAAATGCGATTCATATCTGAAAAAATATGGCAACAGACTGTCCCTATATAAAAACATGATAAGACCAACTCCTCATCCAAATTCTCTGTAATGAGTTTCATATTGTAGATGACGCAGAACTATCTGTTAAAAATCCACAGCTTGATTTTTCCAGTCAGATCAAGTCCGTCTCAGCATGCTCATCCCTCCCCGCACTGCTTTCTGGTATATGCTGCTCTCTGATGGTTTAATTCCTTTGCACCAGAAACCAACTGGGTTCCCCACTAATGCAGAATCATGGGCAGATCCCAAGCAAGGGAACGAAGGCAGCTTTTGAGAGCCTTCCCCAGGAATAAGGTCAATAGGTATGTCCAGTTCTCTCCGCCTCTTCTTTGCTCTCACAATCCTACCTCCAAAACCTGTTGTGTAGAGTTGAGGTGGAAGGGACTAAGTTCACAGAGGCAACAGGACGCCCAGTGAAGAGGTCTGGCCACCTCGCAAGGTTTCTTGTCCCTGTCCCTCTCACCGTCCTGTGGCCAGGGGCAGGGGCAGAACCATGAGAGTGGTTCCAGGGATAAAATTCCTGCCCCACCGAAGTCAGCCACAAATTTCTTGGCTGTAATGGAGACAGGATTTCATTCAACATTCTTACCTAAAGTCTAACTGTAAGAACAGTGACTGTAGTGACAGCAACAATATAGGAACTCTACCAAAAAGACTAAAAAACAACTACAAATCAGCTTTAGCATTGATTTCACAACTGGAAGAAAATGAATGTAAATTCGTAATTAATTGGTTAAAGAGTGAAATCGCTTTTCCTAAAAAAAATTATCTGTACTACTTTGACAATAACTCAGTAATTTATTTAAGGAGTTGCTGTACTGCTGTCAAAATTATATCACTTTCAGGAGAGAACATCTGTTGCTGGTAGATGGTCTAGGAAAGCCAAATATAATCTAGAGTTTATTTTCCAATATAATTCACATTTCATATCCCATGAGAAGTGCTCTTCACCGTTATGAGCTCTCTTGGCTGAGCAAACTGGTGCTGGTTTATGTTGTTGTGGTTTTTTTTTTTTTTTTAAAAGGGTGGAGAGAACATGCCTGAATGTGCTTTTCAAAGAGAATGATAAGATTATCAACCAAAGTGTTACAAGTACCTTTGGGTGTTTTCTGGATTACCCTTTTAGCCATAGATAGTCAACAGCCTCAGGTCTTTAATCCAACAAAAGCATCCCAAAGACTAACAAAACTGACTTAGATGCATTTGTCTGAAATTTTTTTTCTACTACTTTTGGAGCCCTGAGAGAAGCTAGACATAAAAAACATTTTAAATTTGGCTGTTTGGTTTGCAGTATTGCTTTTTATGGCCTGAGTCACTGTCAAAGACAGAAATTCAATGCCCCTGGTTTCAGTGGTACTTTTCTAGGTATAAACTGACAAACAAGCACAGACCAAGTGGATAAAGGTGCAGAGTTTCTAATGGAAATGTTTTTTCACGAGTTCAAAGATGGTGTGTTGTATGATAGTTAACATACTTGGTAATACAGTCTACGAAATGCAATAGCAAATTTTTTCCCAGGAGGCTTTATCCATGGAAGCTGGGACACTGCATGAGCGTGTACACATAAGATGTTGCAGCTTCCAACATCCAGCAAACACTAACCAGCATTTGAACATGAACCTCTTTTAAACTGAAAACATTTTGGCTGGCACTTTTGGCTTGATTATGCACTACATCCTCTTTATGTGTGTGTACTATAGGGAAACAAAAATGTCACTGAAAATTATTGCAAAAACTTGGGGAGCTTTCCAAAACTGTAAGTTAATATAAATTGTGGTAATTTACCCCTAGATAAGGGGTAAAAGCAACAGTGAGATCAGTGTAACACTTAGGGCTCCTTATCTGGGAGGAAGTTGTGGCCACAGCGCTTATACTCATCATCTGCAGAAGGATGACATTGACTCGCTGCAAGATTATTTTTGGTTTTGGTGAGATCTTATTCTCACTGTTCCTTACAGAGTGTTTTCTGCTCCAGGAGTGTGGTTTCTTTACTAACCACTTACTTGCTGGCCAGAGGATTTATGTATTACTCTGTGATAAACTGTCCTTGCATATAGTCTCTAGTTTATCAAATGACAACTCCTTTTTCTTTATTTTATCTTTTTAAAAGAAAATTAAGCATTGAATTAAGTAAACTCTGAAGTAACTTTTTATGGTAGTTTAAGGACAAAAAATACAGTTTGCTGTATTTTACCTTTAGCACATTTAAACAATCTTTTCTTTTTCTTTTTTTTTTTTTTTAATTGTACCTTCAGAAACACGAGGAAAGATTTGGTTTAAAAAAAGGAAGGTAAAAAACTGGATGTAACCTCTTTAACAGAATGTACCACAGTTCTGCTGTTTGCTGTGTTGACTTTGTTGTTTATAATGCATTGCGTGAGCACATTCACCATGTACTGAAGTGTGTGTTTGTGTGTATGGGGTGGGGGTAGGGGGAAATCTTTTTATGGAAAAAGAAGTTATGAACATAAACTATGAAGCAACATCTAATGAAAAGTTTCTTTTTAAGTGCAATATATTTATTTCTGCTAGAAATATAATATCAACATTATGTAATATTTGAAGCATTAAATGTTATTTGTAAACAGCTTAAAATTATATATATATATCACAAAAATTGTACAGAAGTGCAAATGTGTGGATATTCAGTTTCTTTCATTAAAATATTGGGTGTTTTGATATATCATTCTTATTTAGCCAAAGCTTTCTGCTTCTGTTGTTTTTCCTCTAACCAAGTCACTGAGTGCAGTGGAACCAGTGACGGCTTTTTCTGAGAGTGCACAAAATCCAGTAGGGGTTTTCATCCGCAAAAGGTGATCTAAATCTTCGATCCATAGGGAGTGATAGTTGTACTGTAGTTAAATACAACTGTAGTTTGCATATAGTCACACAAATGATTTTTTTCAAAGTGCTTTGCAATCATACTCAGAAAAATTGCTGGTTTTGCCGGAGCCCAAAGTAAGTGGCTGAAATACGGGGTTCCCAGGATCCCCAAGATGATAAACAGAGACCTAGGGAACACAGTCTAAGAAGAAAGTGGAAAGGAATTACGTCTGTTTGGTCTGGAGAAATGAAGATTATGGGAAGATTAACAATAAAGTTTTCAAATGTATGAAGAATGTAAAGAAGCAAGGAATAAATTCCTCTCCATATCTGCTGCAGGCTTTTATTTAATAGGACTTTATTTCTATTTTAATAGCACGTATTAAAGCAAGGGAGAGTTACCTAAGACATCTAAGATATTCAAAGAAGAGGGATTGTGAAGCACAGCACTGGATTGCCTACAGAAGATAAGGAGCAATGTCTATCACTGGAAGTCTTTAAGAACAGGTTGAACATGCATTAGTGAAGAATGATGTGATTAGAGCTAATCTTGCCTTGGGACAACCAAATGATCTCTTGAGGTGCTTCTGAGCTTTCTAGGAGAGCCATCCCTTAAAGCAGCTTCTGATAAAATCCTCATGTTGCTCCAAAAGTTTTTGTTACACACCTGTAGCTCAGCTTGTCCTCAAACTGAGATCAGCTGCTGGGTCTTTTGCAGCTAGTTCACAGGAGTCACTGGCTTACAAAGAAACTCAGTGTGATAGAAGAGCTGCAAGGTCCTAACAAACAGTAGTAGCATTGCCTTTATTTGGTTTTGTCTGTGAATGTAAGCAAGGAGAGAACAGCCTGAGGTAATTCAAATCCACTTTTAATTATGCTGAGTTGCAACCGTGCATTGATGTATCTTTTTTACATTTGGAATATATGAAAATGAGGACAGCTCACTGAGTTGGTAACCATATATGTTGCCTTTTGTTTCTGTATTATATTTTTATGTCGTCTTGGTAGCAAAAAATATGTATTCTCTCATGGATATTCAGTGCTGCGAAAGCCTTTTGCTTAACCTCAGGCTAGGGGGCTTTCTTGATTACATGTAAAACTAAGTGTGCATTGGCACTTTCCTGAGTCAGAAATACTGGCTGTATGCTGATTCAAAACGTAGTTATGCTAATGGTCTCACTGAAATCAGTACACTTGCTCCCTTAAAGTTACATCAGCGCTTAAGTATTTCAGTGGCTCTGCAACTCTAAAACTCCTTGTGCTTTGTAGAATCAAGACCTTTGGGAAGAAGTTGTCCGTGCAACAACCACCTGTATAATTGGAGCCTTTATTTGCTATTGTCCAAAGAGAAACCAGGGGATTAAATAAAGTGAAGATTCTGAACTGCCTCCCAGTAGGGTTACTCTAAAGAGACTGATGAGTAGTCATGATGACTGTAGGTTGCCTTCTGTTTCACACTTAGAAAACGGATTTATATCCAAATTACTTATCTTGGAGATAAGCAGTGCAGAAAACAAATTATTTGGAGAGTGATATTTTCTAAACTTCCTGTGCAGAAGCACAATGAATGCACTGATTTAATGGTATGCTAGAAATATGGAGCAATAAATGATATTTTGAATCATGAGTAAAAAGACAATTTCAAATACATATAAAATATTTAGATTATACACCATCAGTTCAATATATATAAACTAACAATAATCAGTAGTGATAATTCTAAGAATAAAGAATTAAACTGTCAGTGGTCTAATGCCCAAGATCCTTATTAAAGTTAGTCATTGATATCAGGGTTGGTTAGTGAGGCTCTTAGAGACCTTTGTGGGAGCTACAGAAGCTGGTCCTTGTTCTCCCTAGTAATAAGCAGAGGGACTAAGAAAAACCTATGGGGATGCCTACCAGAAAAACTTGCCAGAGAGGTTTTTTTGAGGAGTAGGATGATAACTTCTCCCAATGCAGAGAGTATTAGATAATTCACCACTGCAGCATTTTAAGCTCTGTTAATACAAAATACACCTTTACAAGTAGACCGAGCAAAATCTGGTATTTTTAAGGTTTTTAGGTTGGAAGACAGGCTTAATACAGGGACTGCACTTACTAACTAATATGTTGAATTAAAATCAAGCAACCATGCTGAATCATTTTGGTCTATTAGTTGACTTTGAATTGTTTTTATTCTCATTCTGAAGCCTGCCAGGAATACGTGCAGTGATTTTTGAGTGGCTTCAGGTTTCTGTGTCCTAGAGAATCTCCTGGGTTTGAGTCATGTTTTCACCGACTTCATGGGTACCTCCTTCAAAGTTCTGCACTCTCCTGTGTTTGGAGAAGGCTGGTTGGCAGAAATGGTGATGAGATGAACGATTCAGATATGCAAGGGGCACTCAGCTAGCTCTTTGTCTGTTTTAATTTAGCCAGCCATTGCAGGGGACTAGCTCAAAGAGTAAGATGAATTAAAGAAGGGCAAATGCTTGCAACTGAATCTCTAATTGATGATATTCAGAAAAAATACCCCCCCCCAAAAGTGGAGGTGATATAGTTTCTTGAACAGCTGCAGCTTTTCTCTGTTTAGATACTTAACGTCTGGTCATTTGTTCTTAGAGATTCATGGAAGAGAATAAGCACATAGCATAAAATCTGTGTCTTTTATCTGCATCAGAAGTCTGTCATCTACTCTTTCAGAGGCAATGCATTCATATGCCTTTGTCACCTCAAACCAGAATTACTACTGTGCTTTTTACCTGGGTCTCTGTCCTAAGGCATCTTAAAATGTCCTGAAAGCAATAATATGGAATTGCAGAAGTTCACGATGTCTTTACTTACAGTCTGCACTGTCTTCCAGTCAGCTTCTAGGGACAATGCATACCGCAATTTTGACTATAAAATACTAAATCGTTTGGGTATTTGGTGTCATCAGAATCCACTCTCTCTCTTTCTCTTTGAGTTCTCACAGAGCTGGAGGAAGCTGTGATTCTTAAACTGGTAGTCTGTGCTTAATAGGAGCTGCTGGAATTGGACTGCCTTCAATCAGGGCTCTTTCTATTGAAAATCACTTCTCCTTTTCTGTCTGTATTCGCATTTTTGTATGCTTTTATGAGACAAAAAGTCTATTGGTCTTCACTGGTGTTCGCTGGTGTGAAAGCTGTGTGGGGGAGAGAGCAGGTTTTTTCTGTTTATCTTGCTCCCTGTCTTAAAGTCATGGTTGATAGTCACTTACAAATCTATTATTTCTTCCTGTGCTCTCTCATGGATGGATCCCAAGGCAGCCAAAAGAAGAATTAATTTTTATCTTGATGCAAATTGTTGGCTGTAAAATTTGCATTGATAATATCTGAACATGTACCCAGGGCTTTGGAATGGCAGGCTTCAACTACCTTTCTCTGAATGTCATAGCTTTTAGACTTGAGACACCAGTCCTACTACTCATCTGCAATGATATTACAAAGAAGTTAGTAGTACTCAGGAGATTTATCAGCCTGACTTTATTTAATCACTCCATTTTCAGTTAACATCGTCACCCCAAACAGTGCGTTTCCAGAGGATGATTAGATTGTTTCAGATGGTTAAAGACTTTGGCCTTCTTTGCTCCTTCATTTTACAATGCACTAGGAACCTCATGCATTTTTGTACGAACATATGAAAGTCTAACACTTGTGCCCCCTAATTTCCTTTACAAGGCTTTAAACAGTTTTCAGTTGTTCTTAAATGAATTAATATGTACCGTATAGCCTGCCTAGCACTTAAGAAAACTTGGCTTGGTTTCCAGTAGTTCTGGACAGACAACTACTTGTGTTTTCAGTCACAGAAAATGTTTTCCTTCCTAAATGCCTGATGAGGGAAAAGACTAACAAGGAATATGACAGGCTGAGATTTCAAAGCCATTATGGATGTAGATGCACAGCTCCCACTAATTTTAGCAAGAACCATGCTTCTAAGCCCATTTTGAAAGTCTTAGCTATAGTGTTTGCTATTTTGAAAGGTTTATAGTTTTTTTCAGACCAGCCTAAATGTTTTATCATCCCTTCCTGAAACAGTATTTTAAAGCTTCTTTTGCTCCATGCCATAATATAATGCCTTTGTTCTCCTGTTCTTTCAACCTTGGCCAAACTGTTAGAGAACACATGGATACTTCCTTTTTATTTGCTACCTCAATAATAAGAGCACTCATCTAAGTTGCAGAGGTTAATTTATCTTCTTTTGTTTGTTTGTTTTTTGTTTGTGTTTTTTGGGACATGTTTGCTCTTCTTAGGAGCTTAGTTCTTTTATGCTTTGCAGAAGAATAGTCTATATACCTGTCTCAAAGGCAGAGCTGCCATCTCGACAATACAGGCAAAACTGAATTTTGCTGTCTGAAATATGAGGGATGGGCTAGAGCTGTCTTGCCACAAAAGAAGCTGGGAGAAGTCAGAATGTAAAATTACACGGAGGAGCATAGGATCAACACGCTCTTACTGCAGCCAGCAAGCGGTGCCTCCAGCCTTGCTCCTGAGCAGCTGCTGCTGCCCTGCACGTTCAAGTTCCTCCCACAGAAAAAGCAATACTTTTCGTTCTTCAGGGCTTTGGTACAGGCAGAAATGCAGGCAGCAGGTTTGGGACTGGTCTGTCCCCCCTGTCCACCAACATATCAACACATAGCCTATTTGACGTGGAGGAAGTGCCTTGTCAGCTTGTGCCTAGAGCCACTCGAGGCTGTGGATTCCCCTAGTGATCTAGGAGTCTGAAAACTAAGATCTGCAACGCTTAAGTCTCTCTTACACATACAAAAACCTATGACTTAAAATATTTTTAACACATGTATTATTCTGGAAACGTGAATCTATAATGCAGCTGTGATGAGATGGACACTTTCACCAGAATGAACACACTGGAAAAACTAGAAAGACATAAATAGCAACTGTCCGGATGCTACAGTAGAAATAAATTGGAAGCTGATCATAAGATCCAAGTGGAAAGTTAGAGTTAGTGTAAATAGAAATACCAAATTAAGCAAATAACATGTAATTTTGAGATGAAGTGCTCTATGCACCAAGCATAAAACTTTGCACTGACTATGCACTGTATGATAACAGGAGACTAGGGGAGACATTTTAAAACCTAAAATCACATGAGAAATTGCAAACCACAAAAAAAGAATATTTTACTAGAAGTCACACATGCAATATGATCATAAACAAAACTGCGGTATGGTTAAAGACAACTCTAGCTTAGGAAGAAGGTTTCCATTATCGTGTAACCTGAAGGAAAACCACATCATACATCCAAGCTTCAGCTATACCAGATCCTGATTGAAGAAAATGTTAAAAATCACCCACATAAGCATGCCTAAGAACAGAAAAAATGAATGCTTATCCTAATTTTTGTGTTAGAATGCACTGCTAATTCCCTATAACTGCTTTGGTTCTGGAGTATGTCCACATAAAATAACTTGCATGGCTGGGGCTAAACCAGTTACTCAAACACACAAAGACAACAAATGGGATGACAATAATGGATTTCTGCTTTATCTGTGATTCATGACAAGGGCTGAGCATGCATCCAGATGGAGAAATTATTCAGAGAAGACGAAAAGGACCCCAGAAAAGGAAACGGAGAACTGTACATCATCTTCATTTAAATAATGAAAGCCATAAGAATTAATAAGTGCACCAAGCTGTTGGAATAAAATTGAGAAAAGAAACAGAGCTCTGCAAAATTTCCCCCACCAATTGAATATGACATAAATAATCCTAAAACGAACAATGACTTCATTTTTGTTTCACTCCACACTTCACTGATGTTGAATTAACGAATGCCTTAAAATAGATTTCTCCATGTGAAGTTGCTTTGAAAAGTAGCACTTGCAAGAAGCATTTTAAGCTAGTGAGGAAATCACAAGTTTAAAGAAAAATGCAAGCCTTTGCAAAAATGTTATGTGATAGTCTGCACTTTTCCTAGTAAAGAAAGCCATGATTCTTAAACATGATAAAGTTCAGACATAAACCTGATTCTGTAAGTGCTATGTATCTCTGTGATGGAAAGGACTGTAGCAGCGAGCTTGTTCATGAAACACAAATGTTGTTTCACCTATTTTTACTGGATTTCCTTATTTATAACAAGACGTTATAAACTAGTTCTTTTACTTTGCTCCACCCAACTTCACACGTATCAGATATCCAGACGTAGAGCTGTAAGGTACAAGACTCATTTTAAATTTGAGTATGGGATGGCTGCAATCCCCATAATCTGATTTTAAGACTAGAAAATTTCATTTCAGCATTAGGGCACCCTTTCCCCACCCCTCATCCCCCACAAGAGACCCCGTGATTTTATTTTTTAATTTTATTGTGACTTTTGTGATGTTCCACTCTTTCTCTTAAAAGCACAGCCATGAGAAACAAAATTTCATGAGAACCCCAGCTTCCATTTAAAAAACCAAAAGGGTGGGGAGGGAATAGTTGAAATAAATCTACTCTAAAATTCAGGATAATAATATCTAAACCACTCTTATGATTCTTGTTAGGTTATGAATTTTTTTTTGTTTTAATATTTGGGACTGGAAATAGTAGAATAACTTTTGGTGTTGTTGCTATGCCAGCAAATACATTCATTTCT
Source organism: Fulmarus glacialis (assembly GCF_000690835.1). Lineage (NCBI taxonomy): Eukaryota > Metazoa > Chordata > Aves > Procellariiformes > Procellariidae > Fulmarus > Fulmarus glacialis. The sequence goes on from NW_009210193.1 coordinate 44,915, forward strand.
AATATAATTTATTCCAGTTACATAACAAAAATAAACAATGACAGCAAAGTGACTTTTCTTCACTGTCACTCTTTACGCAGCTCTACTTGGGAATCTAAAATAATGGGCTTGTGGGTGTTTTTTGGTTGGCTGATGAACTAGGAAAAATTAATTCAGAATGAACTGAAAGTGCAAAAATCAAGTTTGGAGGAGTATAGAGGGCTGATTTAAAAGAACCACGCATTTAAGGTAAATGTGCAATGCTGTATTCACTAAAAATATTTGACCATGTCCTCAGGTTAGTTGCCACTCTTCCTTAACTTATTTATTTACATCAGTTTCAAAAGGAAATATTAAAACACTTTATCACCTATCAAAAGATTTTTACTTGTGATATAGTTTCCTCTTTTTATTTCCAGCTGAAAATCATTTGGTCTGAATTAGAAACTCATTTCAGTTTCAAGGAACCAGATCTTTCTTTTGACAAATTCACTCATCACTGAACTTCTTGGCCGTGTGGGGTCCTAAGTCACACTCCTTCATTTGAATATCTAATCTGTACAGTATTGTACACTGCCGTTCCATCATACTTTTTCATTATTAGATGCCAAAAAGTATCCCAACCAAAAAACCCACCCTAACATAAAACTGCAGTCCTGCCTACTGTAAAGGCTGAGACAATGTATCATTTCACACCCTCTCCTGGGATGCTGTGATAGATTTAGACCCTTTTTTGCACACGCAAGGTCAGGGCTTTGAGGGCCACCGCTCCTTCCCCACGACCCCGTACGTGGCAGGAGCTTGCACTGTGGGGTGCTGACTGCTGCAGAGCGGAGGTGTCCCACGCGGCTGGGCTGCTGCAGCCTGCCTTTTCCCACCGGCCTCCTTTGACAGGTAGAGACGTGGTTCCCTCTTGCATGCTGGAAAAGCTGCCTGGCGGAAAAGGACCTGGGG
>NW_009210194.1:0-269 GCF_000690835.1 Fulmarus glacialis
AACCCCCCGCGCCGGGTTCCCGACGCTATGGCAGCGGGAGGGAAGGAGGAGAAGCACGTCCCCGCTCTGCCATCCCATGCCACGGTGGTCGGGGACAGGCCCCTCGCTGAGCTTTCGCAGGGGGGTGACATCCCCCCCCCAGGAGCGCCCAAAGGCTGTGGGAGACCCCGGGGGCACCCGCTCGCCGCGGGCAGGAGAGCTTGCGGAGAGGGGAAGGGCAAGCGTGAATGGATCCCGCTCGGTGGGGAAGGACAGCAGCTCGGCCCTAA
>NW_009210195.1:0-287 GCF_000690835.1 Fulmarus glacialis
ACACGGACACGGTCCCTACCCATGACCCTGCGGGTGACATACTCATCCAGTGCTAAAATTAGGACATGCTGTCTCATCTGGGATGAATGCCCCATCTCCGAGCCAGGCAGACATGGGGGCCCCCAGCTGCCACCAGGGATGGGGTCGGCCCCATCCAAAAAACCAGCGCCCCAGGAGGGAAGGGACCCATGCCGCTGCCCATGGCCAGGGAACAGGACACGTCTCCTTCCAAAGTGATTTCTTGCAGCGAGATGGGGCTGAGCTCCCTGCCTGGCACCCCCTGCGCT
>NW_009210195.1:341-5244 GCF_000690835.1 Fulmarus glacialis
GGGGGATGCGTGCATTCCTGAGGAAGGAGATGCTGGATGTATATGGAGCCAAGGTGGGATTTTTTCCCCCAGGCTGGAAAGATCCCATACGGGGCTGGGAAGTACAGGAGCAGCCTGGCACGGGGAGCAGAGCCCGGCTGCTGTGAAACGCCCAGCGGGGTCAAATACCCAACGTGGGGGGGTCCCGGCCAGCGGAGAGCCCTGAAGGACCTGACTGGGACTGGGATGGGGCTATGGAGACCATGCTGTACGCCTGGGCGTCCTGCACCCGCACCCAGCGCCTCGTGTCCCCTCCACCCGCCGAGCTCATGGGGTCTTGCTTGTGCTTCATGGAGCACAAATAGGCATTTAGTTTCTGTTAAAAAGACCCGGAGGGGCCAAAAGCCATAAATGCAGCCGGGGGTGTGAAACCCTGTGCTCTGCCGGTGCGGCGCATCCCATCCCTGGCCGCCCCATCCCGCTTCCCACGGCTCCCCCTTCCCTGCTGTTCGGTTTAGATCGAATAAATGGATGAGCGAGCGGCTGTGGGCAGTGGGACCAGGAGTGGCCGGAGGTCCCCAGCCTCCAAGAGGTCCAGGACACCTATGTCCCTCCAACCCCCCGTCAGGTCCCGCAGGGAAACCCTGCGGCTGGGGTAGAAACCCTGAGCCGGGGTGGTGGGCATGGGGGCTCCCCTGCTTGCCACACTCACTCCTGCAGGCTTTCCTGGCACTGCAAAAGCAGCACACATCTTTAGGAAAAGAGAGGAAATTCAGTTGGCAGGGACCCACAGGAGCCCCCAAACCTCGGGCAGTGCAGGGTTCCTGGTGGGATGGAGAGCAGCACTCTGGGGCTGGTGATGGCTCCGGTCTCCCCCACCCACAGCAAGCTACCTATGAAGCATTTCTCCCCCTCTTTCCTATTAATCCCCCCCAGACTACAGGGATGTTAATAGCTGGGCTCTTCCAGCAGCCAGGATTAAATGTCAGGACGGGAAGGCCAGGAAGCACCAGGACGCTGTTGCCCCGGCTCCTGCCCGGCACGTGCCGTGAGCGATGCTCTGTGCAGTGGCGCTGGGCACGTAGGCTGCCGGCTCCATTGGGGCTCCAGCCCCATCTCTCTGCAGCTCGCCTGTTCTCCTAAAGATCACATGCAAACCCAAATTGCCCATCTCCACCCGCCCCCAGGGGGGGGGGATTGCTTTTGATAGTTGTTATTTTAGCAATTGGAGAGGTTTGTCAGGAAAGGGAACCTGGTACAAAGGTTGCACTCAGCAGGGCGGGAGCGTGCGTGTGCGTGTATGTGTGCGCAATGCTGCAGCTCCCAGCATTGTGCCAACGCGTTTTCAGTGCAACAAGCTGGCAAGGCTCGGGGTACAGGGGCAGAGGGGCTTCTCTGGAGCATCCCAAGCACCCGTGCTTGTTTGCCTGCCAGGCCTCAGGAGACCTCTGCATGTTGGCTCACGCATGTGCAAGCCACAGAATCATCCGTCCCCATCCTGCTTGGCTCCTGTGGTCCTTGCTCGCAGGGTCCCCTGGGCTGTCCCTGCTAGTGCCACAGGTTTGCAGCTGGGGGGGACCTTGCACCGCTCACCTGCACCCATGGCTGGTGCTCACACCTGCTTCTGCAAAGTGCTGCTGTGATTGCAAGGTCTAGAGCATGCAAAAACACATACACGGACAAAAGTGAAGTGGCCGAGTGCTGTGTGGCACCATCCTGGTGTCCCTTGGGAGCCAATACCCCTGGTAAGCCACTGCCCCTTCTCTCCTGGGGGATAGGTAGGGCAGAGCCTGGGAGGAGGAAAGAGGAGGAAAGGGAGAGGAGGAAAGCTGCCTGATGCCAGAGGTGTCCCAGGGGAGCACAGAGGGGCGAATCCTGCATTCATTCGCAGGTCTACCTGCGCCTGCCCCCATCATCCCCCGAGGACAGGGGTGCAGGGAAGCTCACTGAGAGCCCTCCATGTTTTCTCCAAGCCCCTTCCCCACCCAGCACCCGTCCCCATCTTCTCTGTGCCTGTGGCTGCCCCTTGCCCCCCAGGCACGGCCGGGCTGAGCCGCGCCCTCGCCCGCACCGAGGCCTTCACCCCCCCCTCTCTGCCCAGGGGTGCTTTCTCCATCGTTCGGAGATGCGTGAAGGTATTGGCAGGACAAGAGTATGCAGCCAAAATCATCAACACCAAGAAGCTGTCTGCTCGAGGTAGGTGCTGGGGGCATTTTTGGGGAGGCAAGAGGCGAGCAGGGTTTGCAGAACAGGGAATCTGTCCCCACGGCATGGCGCCAGGATGGTGCCTTTGATGCACAGCGAGGCGGGGGGTGGTTGATGTGTGGAGCAGGAACCCCTTATCCCACCCTGTCTCCACTGCAGTACACACTGAGCTCCTTGATGGATGCGGCGAACATCCCAAGGAGACATCTTGGTGGCTGCTGACAGCACCCCGTCAGATCATGGGGATGCACCTGCAGCTTGGCTGCGCCAGGGCTCTGGGGGGCTCCTGGACCCCAACCAGCCCGGGGAGGCGTAGGACCCCATTTCTCTCCCTGAGACCCCACCACCACCCTGCACGCCATGTCACGGCAAAATCATGGTTACAACCTTGCAGCAAGTCAAACTGCTGCCGGCCTCGGGCGTTGAGTAGCACAGTTATTTCAGGAGCATCACCTCCCCGAGAGGGCCCTTGCTGACCCCCCCGTCCCCGCTCTCAGGGGCTGTGGGTTTCCTTACTCGTGTACCTACACCAGTGAAACGGGGAGGTCCTTTGGGTGGGGGATTGATTTAATTTCTGACTGGAGATGGGCCCTCACCCCTCACTGCCATCTAATTAATCGCTCCGGTGGAGCACACTGCCTGCTTTGCTGCTGGAAGGGGTGCTGGCGGGGGTGGGCCGGGTGGTGCCCTGGGGGAGGGGCGGCGGCAAAGCTTCAGCCAGCCCTTGCCCTGAGGCAGGGACCCCTCTGCCCCCAGGCATCTGGCAGAGGAGCTGTGATGAGGGGATGGAGATGATGGGACGGCAGCTGCTGTGTCCCTGGCTCCGTCTCCTCCTGGCTGGGTGCATTGGGGAGCTCAGAATGGGTGCCGGGAGTGAGTGCCCTGCCGGGAGGATTTAATTAACTCCCTCCCTCGGTTTCTCTCCTTGACGCCACCACTCACCTCCAAAGGCAAAAATGAAACGCAGAAAACAGTGACAAACTCCTTTGTGACCTCAAATTAAACCAGTGCTTTGCAATCTCCCTCCCGCAGCGCTGCCAAAGTGGCACAGCACTGACACTGAGCTCTCCCAGCTGCACCCTTCTTTGGGGATGCAGACCATCCCCTTCCCCCGAGGCCGAAGGCTCCCAGCCCGGGGCAGCTGGCGGGGGTCCAGGCAGGGTGTGAGGTGCTGGCCGCGACAATCGGCTCCTGCCTGCGCACCCCAGCTGGCAGCAGGGCGGGCAGCAAACGCCTCCCGGTTTGCAGGGCTGCCTGGAGGAGCAGACTGAGCCGCCTTCCCTCTGCTCCCTCCTGCCTCCGCTTGCCTGCTCCGGCAGTTTGCCCCTCTCCATCCTCTTCTGGGGTTTGCGCTGTCCCTGCAGCATCTCTGTGTCTTCTGTCCCCTGGAGAGACCTCACCAGGGTTATCTTCCCTGCTCTGACAGCTGAAATCACCAGCTGCTTTTGCTAACAGTCTTGAAACACCCATTTCTGCAGTGCTAGCACGGGGGATGGTGCTTCCCCAGGCTGGGAGCAATCCCCAAAGGGACACATCCCCACTGGGATATGCCACTGGCTGTGTCACACGCGAAAGGCAGGAGGGAAGGTGCGCAGAGAGGAGAGGGGCCGGGGCGAAGGTAAGAGGAGCTGCAAAACATCCCCATGGTCTCTTCAGACGTCCTCCTGGCTGCTGACACAGGGAGCCAGCAGGAGAGAAACTGGGGTTTTTGGATGATAAATGGGTTTTGGGTCCAGGCAGCAGCTGGATTTGTGGGGCAGGAGAGGGGCTGCGGCCATGGCTCGCTGCCCCTGCAGCACTTCACCGCATGGTGGATGTGCCATGCCGCGCGGGTGGGAGGATTCTCTGACCCACAGCAGCCGTCCCCCAAGCTTGGCAGGGTTCCTCTGACTGAGGGACTTCCCCTGTCCCTCTGTCCTTCTGTCCGTCTGTCCCTCTGCCCTGCTGCTCTGGCACAGCCGTCCTGCCCACGTGCAAAGCTCCTGCAAGCTGTGTCCCGGAGATTTGTGCAACCAGGGGGGTCCCCTGCTAGCCTGCAGCCCCATGCAGGGGTTGTATCCTCGTGATGCTCGGAGGAAACTGCAGACCTAGAGACCCAGCCCTGGGCTCTGCCCACTCACCCAGCCCATCCTTGCTGTGCATTGACAGCAGGGAAGCTCTGCCCGAGCGGGACCCACACAGCCTTGGAGTGAGCAGAGCCCCCAGAACACACGCTGCCTTCACTCCCTGGGCGGTGGGCGGCTCATTTCAGGCAGCTCTTCCCCTTGCATTTTGCAGCTGAGCCCGTGGCACTGGGGGGAATGATGGCCACTCTCCCCCGGACCCTTTCCTACCAGGTACTCGCACACCAGGGTGTGCTGAGGGGAAGAGCTGGGGTTACCAGGGGCTGCATCCCCAGGCGCTGCAGGTTCGCAGGCACCACAGCCTCCTCCACACCCACATGGCTTTGCCCTTCAAAAGCCATCTGGGTGCATTGGTGCACGCTCTGCAAGGGCATCGCTGCTGGGGACTGCCCGGGGGTCCCTGGGCAGGTGTGCCCGGCCCTCACCCTGTAGGAATAAGCACCTTTCCCAGCCCCTCCTGGGTGCCGCTGGGTCCGCACTGCTGTCCCCTTCCCCTTCAGAGAGACCCCATCTCTGCCCTGCTTTAAACTCTCTGATCCATTTTCCATTTTGCCTGCTTTTTGCTGGTCTCCCACCCCCTCCCAGTGCTGTTTGCG
>NW_009210196.1:0-303 GCF_000690835.1 Fulmarus glacialis
CCTGCTCTTCAGCAGCCTCGTGCTCTGTCCCCGTGCATTTTATCTACAGCCCCTGCAGGTGCACACAGAAGGCGTGCAAGCTCCAGCAGGACCTTTGGCTTGCTCTTTGAGCTTTGTTGTGGGGGAGAGTAGCAGCTGTGGGAGCTGAGCAAAGGCAGCCCCTTCCAGCACTCAGCCCTTGAATAGGGGGGTTGTGCAAGATGACCGCCAAGAGGTCTCGTCCAGGTTCAACCAAAGACCTGCGCATCGCCCAGCTGCATGGATGCAGGCCATGCTGACAGCCGCAGGCCAGACGGGACCCAC
>NW_009210196.1:424-1245 GCF_000690835.1 Fulmarus glacialis
GGGCTTGCTTTCCTTTCCTGGAGACATGCTAGCTGGCTAGCAACACCTATCCCAGGGAAACGAGGCCCTCTTGCCGATGTGCACGCCTTGGCTTGATCTCTGTGAGGAGAGCAAGACTCCAGACCCCAAGCCTCTGGGGTTTCCAGGGGCAGCCCAGAAGCAGACTGCCACGCAAGCACAGCACAGTTTGGCAGCAGGCAGAAGCACTGGAGGAATGGGCATTCGGGAGCAGCGCCTGAGAGCCTCTGTTGAAGGGGGAGCTTGGACAGCCTCTTTCCAAAAAGAAGCCACTGGCAAATCCCCAGTAAATAGCTTCAGCCAATCACGCCCTCACCAGAAGCCACACGCACATGCAGAGGCGCTAAGTAGCCCTGAGAGAAAAAGCTTCCGTCGGTTTGAGAAAGAATGGATCTGCAAACTCTCCAAAGTTGAGTCTCCCTTCTAAACTGCTGGCAAGGGATGTAAGCCCCCAGGCACTGACACAGAGGCGGAGATGGAAGCAAAGAGGGGCAAGGCCCGGTTCTCCTCGGACTGTGGCAGACAAAGCCTGCTGTGAAACCACTAATATGATTTTTAAGTAATCATTACTCAGTATAATCCCTTGTGATTTTTGTCAGCATCTGGTCATCGTTAGCAGGATTTAATTTATCAGACAAGTCATTTTGCTTAATTAGGTGGCTAACTGGTGAGGCTAACCTACTGTCATGGTTTAACTCCAGTCAGCAACCAAGCACCACACAGCCGCTCGCTCACCCTCCCTGCCCCCAGTGGGATGAGGGAGAGAAATGGAAGGGCAAAAATAAGAAAACTCATGGGTTGAG
>NW_009210197.1:0-834 GCF_000690835.1 Fulmarus glacialis
TGATATAACCACAGAGGCACTCTGTTTCTTAGTTCAAAATATATCCTCCCAGACTTGTTATATGTCAGTATTGTGGAAGTGTTCCTTGTCGTACTTGGCTGGGGGATGTAATGGCAATAGATGCCCACCTAGGAATTCATGAGGCAGTAGAAACTGGATGAGGCAGATGGTCAAAAAGTGACCATAAAGTCTCATAATAAAATCTGAAAGGATTGTCAAAAGAACTTCATGTCTTCCTTTTAATACAAATACTTCAAGTCAAACTTTTATTTACAGGCTTGATGGGAAATTCTGTTTCTTATCTTACTTTTTCTTTATGTCTTGAGTCCATAATGTAAGCATAAGATGGGTAGCAAAGACAGGAGAAAATGAATACAGAGAGGAGAAAATAAAAATGTAGAAGAATACAGACATGTCTCTGAGAAAACTGTGTGGTAAATCATTCCCATTATGATATGCATATTCAGTGTTTTGAAATTTCTCATCTGTAAAAAAAAAGTGCAAATGGTATCTCAGCATTTTGCAAAGAATGAACTTCGGATGCAGTGATCCTGGCCCACTCGCTGAGCACTCAGCATGGAGGTAAAGCAAAGTCCAAGAGAGGTTGTCTCATCGTCTGCATCAGCACGATGGGAACAGACAACAATGTGATACTGGGAGAAGTATGATAAAAAAGTAGATTTTAAGACATAAACCAAGCATTTTACAAGTAGCAGGCCAGTTACACATCAGGATGCTGTATTTTGGATTCCTGAAGAGGAGGTTAAGTTAATATTTGCAGATGCAAAATCCTAAGTTCTTGATTAAATACATGGAAACAGTGAGTTTATCTAC
>NW_009210197.1:1307-1605 GCF_000690835.1 Fulmarus glacialis
TAAAATTAGTTACGTCAGAGTTTTGGGAAACTCTGTAAACAGGGGAGTTAGGAAGGAATTACCTTTTCTGTGAACACAACCTGCACTGCAGGACCGTGGGTCTGGGAGGCAGCCCGGGCGCTGGGGCTCTGCCCGGGCAGGGGTGGCCGCAGCAGAAGACATTAAACCGGCTTTGGAAGATTAACCCTGCACTTGTTGTGCTCCCTTAAAAATCAGGCTGACGGAAAGTGTCAGGCTTTAGCTCCAGAAACACAATTAGCAGTGAAAACAGGACTTTCAACAAATGGCATTATGATGG
>NW_009210197.1:1793-2099 GCF_000690835.1 Fulmarus glacialis
AAGCTTGACCACTCATTATTCAGGCCTGGTCACGAAATGGGCTGATGGTCAAAAAGCTGCCATCATCTATTACTTTTCGTCGGGCTTGATAAACCTCCACTTTGCAATTTAATTCGGTTGCCTCCTCAGCTCTCCGCAGGGCAGAGCAGTGACCGCAGGGTCACTCCTGGTCACGAAATGGGCTGATGGTCAAAAAGCTGCCATCATCTATTACTTTTCGTCGGGCTTGATAAACCTCCACTTTGCAATTTAATTCGGTTGCCTCCTCAGCTCTCCGCAGGGCAGAGCAGTGACCGCAGGGTCACT
>NW_009210198.1:0-3497 GCF_000690835.1 Fulmarus glacialis
ATTTTTGTTTTTATTTTTGTTTTTATTTTTATTTTTATTATTTTTACAGCTTTCCTCAGCATCTGCTACTTGCTGCTTCCAGGAACAGTATGGTGGACTTGAACTTTAGTCTTATCTACACCTGCCATTCTTACATTTTCAAATTACGTGTTTTCATATTACATGCATACATATTTGCACATACATAAACCTCATTCAAGCCTCTGCCAAGATCCTTTGCATTTTGATTTTTTTTCAGGCAATCTACTTTTATGCCTGGATGATGCTGTTTTAAAGATCAAGATATGGTCTGCTTCTGACATTCTCCTTCATTGTTACCGATCATGGATGTTTCGAGATATGTGAAGATAGTAAAGGAGACATCTCGAGACATCTAAATTAAAAGGAATATTTCAGATTACCTATTGTTTTATTTTACTAGCATTTCTATCCTTTTTGGGTGGTTCTATAAATGCCCTCTTTCTTTTGAGGTGAACAAACAATATTTCTGTCTGTTGTTTTTATCAGCATAACTACTATAGCTATGTAAGAAGTGTGAGATGGGATGCTTTCAGTAGAGACATTATTGGTGAGATCCATGTTAACTATATCGTGTATAGTTTGGGTCACTCATATTCAAGTAAGACTAAATCAGCATGGATTTTACAAATACAGAAAATAGCTTTGAGTTTGGTCTATATATACAGAAAAGTTATCTTAAAAAATGTGCACTAGATAGATCTGATCTGCCTAACTTAGCCATCTAACTTGCAACTCGGCTTTGGATACCTAATGAAGTATAAAGTGCCCCAAGACAGTGAGCATATGTATGTGAAGAATAGTTTTGCTCTTCAAACTAAAACCATGAGATCACTTTGGTTTCTGTAATTACATTAAATTTTGGAGAAGTCTTGGTCAGAAGCTTGGCAAAATTATGCAAATACAGCATAAAAATACCTCTAGATGCAGAATTATTCATCCTAGAAATTCTTCAGAAGACATCATGCTCATGCCCCTGAACAAAAATATGATATGCTTTATGACATATGTTCATTTAGTCTATTATTAGCAGCTTGTGATTAAATAGTCTAAGTGGTCTTTTTCAGCATATCAATATTCTTCCTATTAGAAAGTTTTTCATACTGAAACTTTCTTGCCCAAAATTAATCCTTTTGTTTCTGTGTGTCAGTCATAGATGTTGACATTGGGGTTTTTTCTTTCTCTTTGCAACTGCCCTTTCTGAATTTAAGGAGTTATCCTAAAAATGCAGTCTTTACTTGTTTAAACTAAAATATGAGGCTGAAGTTCAACACTTTGAAATGTTTTCTTGAAAGGCATGTTTTCCAAACTTTTGATAATTTTGATTCTTTTCTTCAACTCTCTTCAAACTCTCTGTGCCATTTTAATGTGGCTATCCAAATTCAGACACAGGCAGGTGGTGCCTTATTAATACTGAATAAGTCAGTGTTTATGACTTTAGTTTTGTAGGCTGCATTCTTGTTTAAATATGCACAGTATAGTATTTTCTGGAATGATAGTGCTGACTTATACTAAGCTTCAGGTCTCTTTTCAGTGACCTTGGGAACTGCAATTTCAGATAAATAAATTTTTTCTGCCTCTGTTCTTACAACAGTTAAGGAGCTTTTCAGTAATAATTAATATTACTTTTTCTCTTTCTAGAGTGCTTCCCAGTTGTTGTTTGCTGGCCTTTGAAAATATTTTGGTTTTACCTTTTCATCATGATTTTTTTTTCTTTTTTTTTTCCTACATGAAGAATGTGATTTGTACTTTTGCAATATCTTTGAAATCATTATCTGAACCATTTAACTTTTTCCTTTGCCCTATGAGTACCTATCAGCAGTTTACATCTATTCTGAACATCCTGAGGGAGAACTGCCATTAAAGATAAACCAATGTAAAGCACAATGGAATAATTTTATGATTTCTCTTGCATTGTTACTTTCATTAATAGTGTTTAATAAAGTATTATAACCTTTTGAAATAACCTTATATTAAGTCGTATTTATTTTTATCATGATTAGAATTCCCAGGTTATTCCTATAGGTAGTATTCTCTACCAAGATTTTCTCTATGGTTTATTTCTTTATATGACTATACTTTACAAACTACTTTTGTCTGTAACGATGCTACAATTTCATTGATTTTTGGCCTATTTTTGTAGTTTAAGAAGGTTTTTCTTAATCCTTTCACAAAAAATTTCTGATATGCCTCTCAAATTTGTATTTTTCACTTTTATGGTTTGATTAGTTGACTTTTCACTTCAACTTGTAGCTCATAAATGAGTGTTGAATAGTATTCAGTCTCAAATAGATTTGATCTGAACTATACAGTATCCTTCATCCCATTGTACAACACACGTGACCAATTAAAAAATTAATCATTGGACTGTGAATTTAAAATTCTTTGTAGATCCTTCTTAGAATATTTTCTATGAGGATGTAGTGATCTTGATAACTTAACCAGCATAAAATTAAACTAACATCAACAAACTCAGGGGAGCTATTAGATTTACAATGCTGTGATTTGTTCATTACTTAGCATGACCAGCATGTCCTATGACCATGACATCTGTATTCCATAGACTTTTTTTAATCCACAATGGAGACTCTAAGCATGATGTGCTCCTGGTGATTTTCCTTACAAAACTGACATTTTTGTTCTGTGTTATTATTTACCAGGTTGTCCTGGTTTTGGCTGGGATAGAGTTAATTTTCTTCCTAGTAGCTGGTATAGTGCTGTGTTTTGGATTTAGTATGAGAAGAATATTGATAACACACTGATGTTTTAGTTGTTGCTAAGTAGTGTTTATGCTAGTCAAGGACTTTTCAGCTTCCCGTGCTCTGCCAGATGCACAAGAAGCTGGGAGGCAGCATAGCCAGGACAGCTAACCCAAGTGACCAATGGGGTATTCCATACCATATGATGCCATGCTCAGTATATAAGCTGGAGGGAGTTGGCCGGGGGAGCAGCAATCGCTGCTCAGGGACGGGCTGGTCATTGGTCAGCAGGTGGTTAGCAATTGCATCATGCATCACTTGTTTTGTATATTTTTTCATCATCATTATTATTATTTTCTCTTCCTTTACTGTCCTATTAAGCTGTCTTTATCTCAGTCCACGGGTTTTACTTTGGGTTTTTTTTCCAATTCTCTCCCCCATCCCACGGGGGGCGGGGGAGTGTGAGCGAGCGGCTCTGTGGTACTTAGTTGCCGACTGGGATTAAACCACAACACAGGTACTTTTGACAGTGTTGGTTTGCAAAGAGCAGGTATTACAATTTGTTTTTATGAAAAAAGCTTCTGAGGGCCCCTCACTACAGGAAGGACACTGAGGTGCTGGAGCGTGTCCAGAGAAGGGCAACAAAGCTGGTGAAGGGTCTAGAGAACAAGTCTTATGAGGAGCGGCTGAGGGAACTGGGGCTGTTTAGCCTGGAGAAGAGGAGGCTGAGGGGAGACCTCATTGTGCTCTACAACTACCTGAAAGGAGGTTGTAGCGAGG
>NW_009210198.1:3663-7146 GCF_000690835.1 Fulmarus glacialis
GTATTTAAAAGATGTGTAGATGAGGCGCTTAGGGACATGGTTTAGTGGGCATGGTGGTGTTGGTTTGATGGTTGGACTGGATGATCTTAGAGGTCTTTTCCAACCTTAATGATTCTATGATTCTATGATTCTATGAACATCCAATGAGTTATGTGACTGTTCTTTTCATCTAACATGGTTGATAAAGTCAGCTGTTGGATTCAGGAGCAAAACCCTTCTTTTTTTTTTTTTTCAGTTTCTACTGAGACACAGATTCTACTTTATCCTTTCCCTGTGTCAATCCTCTAGGACTTCCTCTGTTCTCCAAGCATTATCAGATGGCCATTGGACTCCATGAACCTCACCGGACTTCTGCAAATTCATTTCACAACCTCCCAGTGAGCACCTTCAGGTTACCCTTAATTCTCTTTGTTCCTTACCCTGCCTTTTCACATCCCCATTTCCTTATTTTCTTTTAATTCATTAAACATTCTTTACTATTTTCTTTTTAGTCAAAATAGAAACAAAGTATCAACTGTCCTGACCTACACTGGTTTTGTCATCTCCTGCTTCTTACATACTTAAAAAACTTGTTCTTCTCCTTTTCATTCTGCTAATGGTATCTCATTTTGAGGTTTCAGCTTTCTAACTCTGACTCTGCAAATCTGCACTATCTTTTTATACTAGTCACCTGGATTTTTTTTTTTTTTTTCCATATCCATGTCCTTTGATGAAATGTCAATTTCTTTTTTCAAATACTTTTCAGCATTGAGATTGTTTTCTGTAATATCTGGACTGTCATAAAACTAGAATTTCCTTTCTATTCACACAGTTACACTGTTATACAGGATATCATACAGTTACACTGTTCCATGTCTCCTTTTTCAAATCTATCATAATCAAATTACTTCCCTTACCTTTTTGTACTAATGTAATTTAACATCCTCCACATTTCAAAATTATTGTTATATATAGCTCTGAGGTCCCAAATGAATCATATTGATTAGTACTAAGCTATTATCCCAGCTGCTGTCTCAACTTTCTGGAAGAAAACCTTTCTCACAAAAAAAGCAAGCCATACGTCTTCCTTTGTTTGTTTTCCAAGAGATATGTAAGCAATTAGAAGGTGATTACACTTGTTGACCACAACAACATTTCCACATAACAAAGAAACTTATTCTTTGCTAGTATTAATAGATTGTAGTGTCTATCTAGACACATGGTAGAATCTAATAATACTAACAAAGAAAAAAATAATTTGAACAATTTTCTTTCTTTTTTTTTTTCTTTTTTTTTTTTTTTTTTTTCCCTAAGAGCGCTTTAAAAAGGTCAAAGTTTCATGTCACGTTCTACATCCACAGAGCCTACTATCTGGCATAAAACAGCATTAAGGGTCTCAATTAAAAAACAAAACAAAACAAAACAAAAAAACCCAGAAAGTTGTCTGGTCATTCAAGCTCTCAAAGTTATTGTGGGCCTACATTTTGCAAATACAAGATATTCAAACTAGTGACCCGTGCATTCAAGGAAGAATCACCAAAGCCTTTTACTGAATCTAATATAAGGGAAAAAAGTGCCCTAAACCCCACATACAAACTGTAATAAAAAAATTATGTTTCAAGACATCTAAATATTGATTTATGGTGTTCTCTGTGCCTAACACCTCTTCTTCCTTTATTCTCTTGTTGATCTCCTCACCTAATGAACCACTATTTCCTGTATTGTACTTCTCCCTTTATTGTGCTTCTAAAGTCTTTGCTGATTTGACTTTTACTGTTAGGCTTTAATTATTGCTACCCCTAACTGAAGGTTCCTTTAATCAGCATCATTTGTAAGATTTCCAAGTTGTTTTATCTTTTCAACAGACCAGTATACCAAATCAGAACAGAAAATTATCTTGGGCAAACATATTAAAAAATATAATGATTAGACTTTGCAATAATTTAATGGAAAATGTACCTATTTGTCTTAGTATGTTTCTATTTGTCTTTTTAAAGCCTAGTTATAGAAATTTGAAAAGTGAAATTACACAGACTCATAATTTGTCTCTGTTCAGTCTTTGTCAGTTACATATAATATAGTTTTTTTAGTATAAAGAGAAGGATGGAGAAGAAGAACAATGCTTTCTTGGACATGAATTCTTCAATAATAATAATAATAATAATGATGATAATAATAATAATCCTTTTTAGACTTTCTATGTGATTGTCTTTGCTAACAGTGCTAAACCCTGCCAACTTGTGCCTTCTGCTCTCGGAGGTTCATCTACATATGGGATAGCTGGGCAAGAGGGGGCTCTCGATCCTCTAAGGCACCTACCTCCACAGATGTATAAGACACTAAATCACAGACCGATTCAGATGCTCTGTCAGAGCTGCTTTGTCAACAGCTTAATAATAGTTCTTTTTTTGAGTGTGCTAATAGATTTTTTCTGGCGTACATTAAGTTGCAGAAAGTATTAAAAAGAAAAAAAAGACAAGTTGATAATTTACACAATAGGGGACTGGCTTTTAGACTTTCACTGTCTTTCAGATTCACAACACAATTATTAATTAAAGCTCAAAGACTTTTTGGCTGGGTTTTCACTCTAACTGCTGCCAGAATAGTCGTCCTTGGTGAACAGTAATAAAGACAGACTACTTCGGACTTCATTACTGCATGATGAGACTTCTGCTAGTTTTGACAATGGATGACGACTTTGTTTACAAATGGACATTCACTATCCCAGAATAGCCTTGACGATGTTCTATAGCAATAAAATATTCTCAGACTTTTAAGATACTATCAAAGCTAACCAATCTTTAATGCTGCATACAATAGATTACCTGAAAGGAGGTTGTAGTGAGGTGGGGGTTGGTCTCTTCTGCCAAGTAACCAGCGATAGGACAAGAGGAAATGGCCTCAAGTTGCGCCAGGGGAGGTTTAGACTGGACATTAGGAAAAATTTCTTTACTGAAAGAGTGGTCAGGCCTTGGAGCAGGCTGCCCAGGGAAGTGGTTGAGTCACCATCCCTGGAAGTATTTAAAAGACCTGTAGATGTGGCACTTAGGGACATGGTTTAGTAGGCGTGGTAGTGTTGGGTTGATGGTTGGACTCGATGATCTTAGAGGTCTTTTCCAACCTTAATGGTTCTATGATTCTATGATACCAGTGATAAAGTAGGGAGAATGAGCTCTCAAGAAGTCGATGAACATTGGACCACAGTCAGGTCCTGTTCTTACCTCATTTGTCCATGAGTAATCCAGGCAAAAATAAAATGAGACTCAGACAGCCCAACTAAAAGCATATTTAAAATGCACATTTCAGTGTTGAGGAAAAAAAAAAACCAAACATAGAGCCTTCTGATGACATATGTCCTTAAAAATAGCCCAGATTGCAATGTTCTTTTGAAGGCAACTTGTGATTATTAATGAGATATATTTTTTAAAGAAATGGGATAATTAAAAAACACCTGAAATGAAATAACAGATGGATTTCTTGGTATTAATTTATATTTTTTTATAT
>NW_009210199.1:0-26268 GCF_000690835.1 Fulmarus glacialis
CCCCAAAGCCTCTTGTCCCACAGAACTAGTCACACCCCAGCCCTTTGTTTGAATAATCAGCAGATAAACAGTGCTCAGAAACTTGCAATTGTATCTTTTGGGGTTGTTTTTTTAATTTTTCTCGAAATAAAGAAGTAGAAAGTAAGAGTGACGGATGGGTGAGAAGACGCCAACATCACGATTGCCCAATCCCGCGTCACACTCCCTAGCAAAGCCAGGCCACGGCCACTAAAGAACAGCACAGAACCCTCAGCACCGACCTCATCGCCTGCAGGCCCACTGCCACCAGACAGTGTACTACACCGTCCCTGCAACCCACTTCGTCCTCACCCCATCACAGCCCTCATCGACAAGCAAAAACTTGGCTGTCCCCCAGCCTCCATGTTGCTGCCAATCTCCCTGACCAGGTTTGGGAACCTGAGAAAGAAAATACTGCTTTTCTGCTTGGCCAGTCGTGACCATTAATGTTGGAAAGCTGAACTTCAAAAGGGCTGCATGGGGGCTGCCCTGCTGTGCTTCAACTTACAGCACCAGCTAGCCTGCCTTGCTAAACAACCTTAGAACCTCGAATACTGTGTTCAGTTTTGGGCCCCTCACTACAAGAAGGACACTGAAGTGCTGGGGCGTGTCCAGAGAAGGGCAACGAAGCTGGTGAAGGGTCTAGAGAACAAGTCTTATGAGGAGCGGCTGAGGGAACTGGGACTGTTTAGCCTGGAGAAGACGAGGCTGAGGGGAGACCTCATCGCGCTCTACAACTACCTGAAAGGGGGTTGTAGCGAGGTGGGGGTTGGTCTCTTCTCCCAAGTAATAAGCGATAGGACGAGAGGAAATGGCCTCAAGTTGCGCCAGGGGAGGTTTAGACTGGACATTAGGAAAAACTTCTTCACTGAAAGAGTGGTCAGGCCTTGGAACAGGCTGCCCAGGGAAGTGGTGGAGTCACCATCCCTGGAGGTACTTAAAAGACGTGTAGATGAGGCGCTTAGGGACATGGTTTAGTGGGCATGGTGGTGTTGGGTTAACGGTTGGACTTGATGATCTTAGAGGTCTTTTCCAACCTTAACGATTCTATGATTCTATGATTCTAAGAAGGAATCAGATTTAGGAAAAAAAAAAGAGACATGTTACAAAGCACATTTATCTGGTATTAGTTCAGGGAAGGAAAGAGGTTATTTTTTCAGCAGAGGAAGGGAAGCGGGTGGCTTCCATGCTGACAGGGTAATTACACCTGGGCTCCTGAGAGCAGTTGGTTGCAGGGAAGCGATGTCTGTCTTCCCCCAGCCCAACACACTGGTGGATTGATGAGGTTCCCAGACAGGCTGTGACTACAGGATCTGATGAGCCTGGGAAGAAGAGGAGGGGTTGACAGCTTCTGCATCCAAGGGACTCAGAGGAAGCAAGAAGAGTGGGAAGAAGCTGCTCTGGGGAAGAGGGTTGTTTATTTTGGAATCATGTGGTTTATCTGGACTTCTGCCACCGGCCCTCCATGAAGTGTCTGAGATGCCTGAGAAAGAATCTCAGAGGTTTTGTTAAATTTCACCTTTGGCGTGCACATTTTGCTGAAGAAGTAGTACCCCGAGGAAGCACAGCTCAATTTAACTGAAGAACCAAAAGCTAGCAACCCACAAAGTCTCCACAAATCCCTGTGAACCTAAAGGAAGGCACTGGAATTGAAAGAAGACCATAAAACAGATGGCTTTAAGTTTAGTCTGGAGACCTAGTCTTTTTGAGGACCTTGGACTAGAATTGTTCACAGACGTTGGGCAAGCTGAGACCAATGCTGCTGAAGATGTCAGTAGGAAATTCAGCTGACCACACAGCATTAATAAGAGAAAAAGCAGCGTACCGAATGGATCAAGAGAAGATTCACGGATCTCCAACATGTGCCAAAAGCCATCCTAACACCAAAAGGGTGGCAGAAAATCTTACTGTTTCGAGCACTTCACCACCATCGCAAGCAGGAGTAGACATCAACATATATTGTCTTTTCCTCCAAAGTTTGCCTCCTCCCAGAGGAAGGGACTCTGACCTTTCCAGCCGCTAGTTTGACTTAATACAGCAGAACTTCTTTGCAGAAATAGGCTGGAAAGCAGCAAGACAGCGCCATGGTACATACTGCTGGCCAAATATTCAAGGCCCAGCAGCACGAATGTAAAGCTTCCCATCTCTGTTTTCTTTTTGCATGCTACAAACAGCAGGATACTATCTCCAGTCTCAAATAACCTTATGAACTCAGTAGCTTAAGCGCACACATGTATATATGCAGTTTCCAACCCATATCAGCTGAGCTACCAAATGCTGCTGTAAAATATAGATGCAGCTTGACAACAGAAATCACCCACTATCTGTCTCAAAGACATGTTTAGTTCAGGCGTGAGGATACCAGTATCAGGACATCAGTAACATGGAAGGACATACAAACTGCATTATGTTAGAACAAAATTTTTGTTGCTGACTATGATAAATATTAGCAGGCTTTCGTGCTTCACTGGGTTTCTCAGTTTTAAGACTTTTTAAAAAGGTAACAGGAAACCAAACAGTTTGTAATTGTGCAGAATTCTAAACCAAGTGGGACTCCTCCAAAGATCTCCATGGTATAGGATTTGGGAAGTTTACATTAAAATCAGTTCCTCAGGCAGAAATAAACATTCACACAGTACCCCTTACCCTAAAATCAAGAACAGCAACCAAACCAAGTCCACAGAAAGAGCCCGAGACATAGAAACAGCGGCGTTTGCTTGGGAGACAGCCTTCTGCTCTCAATGTGCTCTTGAACTCTCTCATCCCCTCTCCTCCTTTAAACAGCTGTGGGTTTGTTTGCCTTTTAAATTACTACCACCCCTTAAAATCCATGTTTTGCCTTTTGAGCTGCTAGTCAATGTGGAATTTGGAATTTTGTCCAGCAGTTCCACACTTTTTGGATTATTATCAACCGTCAAAATTACTCCCAGCCCACATATCAAATGTATAGTTCAAATCACTGTGAAGACAGTATGCTTTTGAAGATCAGCAACACTGTGCATCTTTGCATGGTACATACTGCTGATACATACTGTGCATCTTTGCTCCTAGATGATTTGAAGTAATTGTATTTTGATGCTGCACTGGCCTGAAATATTTGGTTGGCAGGTTCTGCAAGATGCCTTGAAAAATGTAGATTTAAAATAGCCTATAGCTGCCATAGATTTCTGTAGAAGTCCATGCTGTCTGCATCTCTGGATATCTTTGCATGGTACATACTGCTGATACATACTGTGCATCTTTGCTCCTAGATGATTTGAAGTAATTGTATTTTGATGCTGCACTGGCCTGAAATATTTGGTTGGCAGGTTCTGCAAGATGCCTTGAAAAATGTAGATTTAAAATAGCCTATAGCTGCCATAGATTTCTGTAGAAGTCCATGCTGTCTGCATCTCTGGATATGCTTTATTCTGTGAGGGATCTCTCTCCTATCCTATTGCCACCAACTCCAGAACTGATACCGGCTTTGCCACGCAGCATCTCCACGTGAGAAGCGTGGTCGCCAAAGTTACAAAACTTCAAGGAGTGTGTATTGCACTTCCTGAAAGCAGCTTATATTCTTTTACAAGAAGGCCTATTTACATATATTTACTATTTTCTGTAAATATGGTTTCTGGCTTCCAAAATTATTCAGAAAATTGGTATCCAGTCTAAAGTCTTGAGGTAGGTTCTCCTGACAGTGGCAAGAGTTTGCTTCCCAGACCTCCCCATACCATGGGGCCTCATCTATACACCCACTTAGGTTGGGACCAGTCATGCTCCACCAGTAATCCAGGTTTATCTGACAAATAAACTCAGACAAATGAATCCACACTCTGTGCTACACTGGCAATTTTTTAACCTTGACATGGAAAACTAAGGGTTGTGACTGTGCCCCCTCTTCCCTGCTTTAATAGCACAACTCCACTGCAGTGGAAAACTAACCATTTTCACTTGGCATGGACGTACCAGAAGCACTTGGATGTGGCGTCATCTTGTGAACATTTCAGAAAGCAGGCTCCAAGGATGGGACTTCACAGTGAGCAGAGCTCCCACCCAGGACCACTTATGCAGTTCCCTTGTCCTAAAAGGCAATTGCGCGAGCCCAACACCTGCAATATGGAAACCAGTGAGATTTTCCGTGTTCTGTGTCACGTTAATTAGCTGTCCTCCTGCCAGTAAGCCATGAAGAAATTGGTGACTATAGCTCTTGGGCAAATGATTTTTCATTTTCATTTACTATTTAATTCTAATTGCAAGAAAAGTCAATGATGGGGAACCTACACAGTTTGGAAAGAAGGATGAAGCTGGCATTTGACACCAAGGGTGTTCCCCATTGCTGGCTCTGCATTGCTAAGCCAGCACTTGCAGTAAGAAAAGTCATTTTATTCCATGAAACTTTGGACTTGCAGATTGCAAAATCCAGGTTCAGACACCAATTGCTTGAAGCTTCTCCTGTCCTTTCCCCCGTGTGCTGGATAGAGATCTCCAGCACACATTCCCTCTTCTCCAAGGCAGCTGGGTTCCATCTCACCAGTGCAACACGCTGACAGATGCTAGTGACTGCTTGGCTCCAGTCTGGTATTGTAACGAAGTGGGCAGACATTTTAAAGTGCTCAGCATCTCTTGTGAAAGTGTAGAAGTGACTTTACGCTTCAAAACACACTTCAAAATCTGAATCACGTCCAACAGGATAAAATCTATGGCAGAGAGAACTTCTTTGTACCAGCCTACCTGGTGACAAGTAATACAGAGTCATAGGCACCTTCTACACCATTTTAGTTTTTTGAATACAGGATGAATCTCAGCAAACCTTTTTTCTGCCAGCTGAGGTCCTGGCCTCTTACATACCTCTTCTGGGGCTTGGCATGGCCCCTGGTATTTGTTTCATTTTCTGGCTGCTTGCCATGAGACCTTTTTGTAGGACTTCCAGCTCTGCAGAGGCTCCGTTGCCCTGCCTCTGCCATCTAGCAACAACCCAGCTCGCGAGACGTGTCCCAGAGCTACGAACGCAGATCGCTGGCTGATCCTGCCTGGATCAGGGTGAAGCGGGCTTGCTGTGGCTTTTCCATCCTCAAGGTGACAAAAAGATGCTGTATCTCAGGAGCTCTGCGTTGTGAAAAGCAAGGGAGAAATGAGGTGAATTACTTTTGTGAGTTATTTTTACAGCTATGAAAACAATCAATTGATAAAACACACCATAAATACATTTTGTGCGGAGATAATGGCTAGACAAACAGAGCTGTGTAGTTTCCTAGATAGATATTTCCTGCTGGTTTCAATCATTTCAGTACAGATTCTATAAAAAACTTTTAAAAATAGTTTGGTTTTCTTATCTTTACCTGCTTAAGGTAGGGAGGGAGGGTAATGGAGGGACCATTCAGGACCCTAGCATAAATTTGGTTTGGCCAGTTGTGTTTGGTGTATTAGATAAGACCCAAATCACAATAAACATCCTGGAAGCTGCAATATGTTTACTCCAAGGAGTGTTAATGGAAAGGCTTATTTGATTTATTCTGTTAAATCATATAAAAAGAATTTCTGCAATTAATGGATGTATGGTGCACCATCAGATTTCTTTTATCAGGAGAAACAGTTCCCTCTGGGTCTGTTGAAGCCATGTAATGTATCATGCCCACAGTTACGGTGTGGATCTATTCGACCTGCCCTGCCGTAACTGAAATTGAAAGCAGTAACTTTCATGAGAGCTGGGTCTCTACAAAGTGTCACTTTGTTCTCTGGATCCACCCCACCCTTCTTTTCTTTAAATTTTGTCTCTGCTAGTTTCCTTTCGCCAACCTCTGCTAAAGCTCTCCATGCTGGCTTTTATTTCTCTTGTAATCAGAAAAGCTTGTCATTCAGAGCGCAGCAGCCTACTTGCATTTTTATAGTCTAGTTTTGCAAATAAGAAGAGCTTTTGAATTTTACTGAAATGACCATCCATCTTCCTCTGCACAACTCAACCTCCCCATGTAATTTGTATCCAGATTTCATGCAGTACCATTCTGGTTCAAGAAATGTGTGATGTTTGCACATTTCAGCAACTCTATCCGCTGTAATCCTCAGCCTGGAGCTAGCAATGTGCTGTAAGTCACTGGCAGTGCTCCTGAGCTTGCTTTGTGATACTCCAGGTCTGGATACTGCCTCTTCACCCTGCGACTGAACTGGAGACAGATGAAAACCACTGGTGATTTATGAGAACACATATATATGACCCTCCACACCTGGGACCTGGTTCACTGGCTCAATGAAAAGGTGAGAACAGAGGGCAATTCAAAGGAAAGAAGGGGTCTTTCCTTTCCCATGAGCTGTGCTGGCTCCAAGCCCCCCTTTTGCACTGAGGACTCCAAAGATGCCTTCCGTCTGCGAGCGCAGCCATTGCCAGCCCCAAGGTCTAGCTGGGAAACAGCCCGGGGCTGTTGTCCCTTGTCGTTCAGGCACCAGAAGCAAGCACTGAAGTTGAAAGTCCAAGTCCTGCTGGACCTTAAATACAGACAAATGCTTTTTCTTCAAAAAGTACCAAGGAAAGGCATTCACACAAAACAGCATTAGAACAAGCATTCCTCTGGTTGAATAACCAAGCATTGGAAACACAGGAGACACTATTTCCAGCTCTTCTAAAACCCTACCGTGACCTCCTGGGCCCATATGATACACTAAAGCCCACCCTATGGGACACCAGAGGGAGGTCCTCACAAGGAGCCCTTCTCTTAGCACAACAGAGCAGATGGAAATGAAGACCACAGTATGACTATACAGAAGCAGAGCTAGGATTTCCTAACAGGCCAGCAGTTGGTTCCACCACGGAAATTATGGTCTTTTCCACTTGGTACAGCAGAAGATTTTCATGGAAAGTTGGTGTTTAATTTCCTTAAAATTTATGATGGGAGAAGACCATCTCCTTAGGCTGTGACACAAGTCCTGTTTATCCCATAGAGTTATGCCTCTTATCCTTGCATGGCCCTCTCATTATGCTGCTGTTCCCTGTTACTGTGACGTGGTTCAGTTCATACCACGTTGTTTACACTGTGATTTCTTATTTTCTTTAATATTTTTTTCTTACAGAAATGTGCTAAACCTCTTGTAAGTGCTGTGAATTCTGCACCACTCTTGGTGTGAAGGGTGTCAAGGGAGGTGTATGCGTCTCCTCTGTATCTCTCAGTTTCTCCCTGGGAGACTTCACTGTACCTGGAGACCCACAGTCCACCCCCAAGGAGCTAGGTGTGTCTAGCATAAACTCTGCATGAATGCTTTCATAAATCATTATACCTCGATTAAAAGCATGCATGTTGCTGGGCTAATTGAAGAAAGCTTTTGTAAAAAGGTTGTTCTGTACCTTGGCGGGAGCAGGATATCCTGGAATTTCAGCTGACGTCTATACCCAGTTATTGTGCAAATACAGAGGTATAAAGAGACCTCGCCTTACCTGGGCCAGAGGGGAGAGGCTGCAGCAAGGACACCCCTGTCGAGACGCCAGCAGGAGCTGCCAGGTGAGAGACCAGTTCCAAGAAAATGGCTCTTTATGAGACAGTCTTGTCTCTGAGGAGGACCGGGCATTTCTTTTCTGCCAGCGTACCTGCTCTTTGTGGCTGGGCTTTTGCTAGATGTGATTGCTGGTTATCACACCACTGAACTGTATGCAAGTGAGGAGGACTGCTTGGCCAAAAAAACTACCATGCATAGAGATCTCACATAATGAAAGGAAAGGGGCTGCTGATGGGACAGAGGATACGTGCTGCCCCATGGCTATTTCAGCCTGCATTTTCCAAGTCACCCACCAGGCTCCAAGTGCATTCAGGCCTTCAGATAGAGATGACCTGATATGCATTGTTTCTCTGCCACTTATCTCCCATCAAACCTAACTGGAGCTCTGCCTGATCCATGCTTGGCTGAAAATATAGACCACTTCATAGTGGATTGATCCGCTTATCTCTGTATCTCAATGAATGGTAGGAAACACACGAACAGATGTTGGAATTCAGCTGCAAGGCAAGCTGCAGAAGTAAGTGCAGACAGATACAGCTGGTTTTGCTTGATGAGATCAACCAGTGAGACAAACTCTCAGGGTCACTCCAGAGGCTCCCCAGGCTTCTCCTCAAGTGTCAACCTTGAAGTCAGCCCACTTGTAACAGGGAGATGAATGTTTCATGGGCCTCTCTTTTCTTTGCCTGAAGCTTTTGGGTATTTGTCAAGTTCTGCCTGCCCGAGTTGATCCTTTCTCTCTCAGTTGTTGCCAGCCAGAAGCATGCACACCTTTCTGTTACTGTGTTCCCTCCTTCTCTGCAATGGTGTAACGGTGTCTGCACAGAAAAGAATCCAGAAGCTCCCTAATGAAGAGGAAGAAAGCCCGGTTCAGATACGGACCCCGCAGACTCTCTCTCGAGGTGAGTGAATGGGGTGCTTAAGGCAGTCCTGAAGCACCTGTATTTCCCTCTGTAACAGTGACTAGTGTGCACCTCCACACATATATCCAGGCAGGCAAATGTCTGAGAGCAGTAACTGGGAGATTTCCCCCCTGCATTCCCATTGAGAAGCAGAAGCCCAAATCTACCTTTCACAGGTGCCATTTCCACTGTGGCCAAGAGCACTGGTGCGTTCAGCAGCGGAGAAGTCCTCACGCTCTGTGCTTGCGAACAGGTTCAGGTTCTTTGCTCCAAATTTGGTCTGGGGACGGAGCCAAGAGCCAGGCTGTTACACTGACTGCTGATCAGCTGCTGGATCAGCTTTGCAGAGGCTGAGCTCAATAGGCAGCCCCACCAGAGCCCCTACCCCTACAAAGGCATGCTCTGTATGCAGGAAACCATAGTCACAGAGCCAAGCTGCAGCTGGCTCAACCCCTCTGCTGTCCACTTTCCTGCCAGCATCGTAGGTCAGACACAGGCATTAGGTACACCCTCTTCCTCCCTGGGGTCTCCTTTGGGTGATGCAGGGCATGAGCGGGGTGCTGTAGCCATTGGAAGGGGCTCCAGACTCAGGTCCAAGCTTTGCTCCATCAAGTAAGATCCACTTCACACCAAAAACACCCTTGCATCCCTATCCTCCCTAGCCCCCAGCCTGTCGAGCAATCCCTTATTGCAGGAAGCCACATGCAAGAAGCAAGCCTCGTTCGGCTCTTTGGGAGGGTGAACAAGTTCCGGGAGGAACTCTGGGCTCCAGCTTTCGAGTGGCTGGAAATACCTGTCTGTAATCCTAATCCACCACTTGAGCCCTAGCAAGGCTGGGGTTCCACCCCCCTTCCTATCATCTGTTTCCTTGCACCTTTCTGCTTGGGGCTCTCCTGGTACCCACAAATACCTTGAGAGTCTGGACACCCTGAGGGAAGGTGCCTACTTTGTGCCACCCGATTGCACGTGTGGCTGCAGCTCCCATTCAGCAGAACATCCTCATCCATACTGATGGGAAAATTAACTAAGGGTGCTCTCAACAGGCTGGGGAGATGACATTGAATGGGTGCAGACATACGAAGAAGGTTTAGCACGATCAAAACACAGGTAATCCTCAATTCTTGTCACACCAGTTCATATGTTTAATTGCACAGAACAAAGCTGTGCTCTAACATGATGCTCAGACTGTGCCTTGTATCTTGCAAGCAAGATGCAAGTTGTATTTTGCTGCATGGTATGGAGGCTAAACAAGATCTTGGTGAGAGCTTACATTTTGGGAGATGAGCAAACACCCAGTGCCTCCAGTGTTGCCTTCTCAGTGATACGCCCCTCTGTACGTGACTGTGTCCACAACTCCCTGCTAGCCTGGTTGCTACTGCTCCCCACAGTGTAAATATATCCCTGGAGCAACTTAATGGCTTAACTCTTTGCAAGTGCTGTCTGCAAAAGGTCTTGAATTGCCTCCTCACTCCTTTCCTGCAATGTCGTTTCAGCAAGAAGCCACTGATGGTTATTCACCACTTGGAAGAGTGTCCTTACAGCCAAGGTGAGCAAAGCAAACCCTTAGAAACAACCTGGAAGATCCAAATCTGTCAGTGCTCATTCCTTACAAAGCATTTGAGCACTTGGTGTGAAGCCCTTCCAGCACATGCAGGGAAAGATGGAGAGACAGTAAATCCACTGGGGGCCCTTGAGAAGAGTTGGGGAATAAAACAGTTGCAAAGTTTTTCTGGACAGTAATGTGCTCTGGGTCAAAACTTCCATGGCAGAGACACATGGCTATGAAACGGGCAGGTAGACACCAAGCTTTCCTCCTTTATCCTCTTCCCCACCCCTGATCTCCTGCCAATTCTCCTTCCTGCCAATTCTCCTTCCTGCCAATTCTCCTTCCTGCCAATTCTCAACTCCCGTCCTAGACAGCAGCAAGCACGGAAATCATCAGCTCATGTGATTAAAGCTTGGGGAAGTTGTATCCCCCCAGAAGGAAGCTCTGAGAGTAGACTCTGTCAAGCCAGCAAGATTAGGCATCGCACTGCCTCCATTGCATTGTTTTATACCATGGCTTTGAAGTTACAGGTATCCTGCAAGCAGGGAGAGTCAGACTCCAAGAAAATTATCTTTATAGCCTCATATTCACCAATTCACAGGGACTGCAACATGCCTTTGGCAGTGTATTTTCATCTGCAGACAAGAATCTTAGAAGTGCAATAGTTTACAGCATCTTCTGGCCTGCAAAAGCATCTGCTACCATCTGTTTTATACACTTTCCTCTTACTCTTACGAAGCCTCCTGCCAAAGTGCATCAGACCACTCACTATCCTCCTAGGTTATCGAGAACAAAGCGAGGTTTGCCAGGGAAGTCTGGCCCCACCATTTCTTATGAAATTTCTGTATTTGTTCCCCCAAATGCATACAGCATAAATTGTGCAGACGACTCCTACACTCTGCAGTGCTGGGCCACAGATGGCCGAATAAAGCCACTGGGGAGGAAATACGTACACCAGCATTTCAGTTTCTCAAGGACTAAATGTCTTTTGCATTTTACTTTAAGAGAACCAACTGCTCCAATCTTTGTGTGACATGTGCACATCAGAAATTAGTGCTGGTCATTTACTGGTGTATTTAGAATCAATATAAGATGATGCAAAACCATGAAAAACAGTGATCAAGAATTTTTTTTTCCACACAAATAATGCATTTCTCTCTCTTTTAGCTTTAAGGAAAGCATTTGCTTCTAGCCTAGAGATCCAGCAGATGGCTCAGGAGGACTTTATCATGCTCAATCTGGTGGTAAGTCTGAATTTTAAGATCTTAATCAAAATGTTTACTGGGGAGTGGAATAAGCCATATTAAAAGCAGAAATAGATTCACTTTGCACAGCTTTGAAGTTGTATTTAAAATTCTCTTTTTTCTCCCACTTCTCTGAGGATGTACAACAGGGTTCGCAAAACACCAACACAGTTCCTCCTTGGAGAGGGGACAGGGAGACACTTCCATACATATACTTATTCATACGGGAATACCATTTTGTATTCTCCAACAACAGGTCATATTCTGATACAAGGAAAAAAAGGAAAAAACATCCAGTCATCAGGCTTTCTGAGTCACCTGCCTGGGGTTTCTGTCCTCATCCCCAAGCATCTAGCATGGGACAACTTTGACAGAACAGGGAAACTCCATATTTGATCACACCACAATTGTTAGTTATTAGTAGACAAGGCATGCTCAGCAGAGTCAGTCCATTTCTAGCACTTGGACAGTTACCCATCACTAATTGGCTATCTAACTCCGACAGCATTCCAGCAGCGATGACAACATGGCGCCTGATGGCCATTACGTCCCTCGGATCCTCTTTGTGGGTGAGTTGCTGGTGTCGGGAATAATCAGGGCAGTGTTTTTTCTATATGGTCCTCATTGAATTCATGTTGCTCCCAGTAATAGCTCTTATTCTTTTGGGCACTAAAGCTGTAGGAATAACCCAGACTTTCAAAAGGAACAGCTTAAGCGGAAAAACCCAAAACAGGCCTTATTTCAGAATACTTGTTTAGCAATCGGAGCTTAAATCGGGCATCTAAAACCACTACCATCTTTTTAAAAACAGGACCGCGACAGTCTTAGTCCACTAGTGGAAATGAACAGCGTGTCACTGCTATTAACTGCTAACGTATATCCTTTAAGAGTTTGGTCCTGCCTACGTGACACCGTGCCACAACATCTGAATACAGCCTCTTATTCCAAGCCTGTCCTCAGATGAATGACAAGCTCTCTTTCCAAGGGCAGAGCAAATGCCCATCACCGACTGTGACCAACAACTACACAAAAGGCAAACTTACCATCAAACTGCTGGGTACGAAGGGGACAAAGGGCGATAATCTTGAGCCACCAGATGAGGCTTGTATGTAGAGGATCTACTCGTGATGGGTTTCAGAAGTAGACTCCCTTCATTAACGTACAGCTGCTGAGAGCCTGGTGCTTCAAGGTGTACCTTTCCGGCCACGAAAAAGCCGATCAACACCATTTTAAAGGGCTTTTATCCTCACAAAATTATTCACCACCGCCCCACTTCACAAAGCCGGAGTTGCTAATATCTTGTACTTTTTTCCCCCCTCAAGATCCTTCAATGACAGTTCGAGCTGATCTAACTGGCAAATATGGGAACAGGATGTACACTTACGAACCAGAAGATATTTCGACCTGTGAGTGAAATGGGCACTTTTCTGATCCCTTTTTAGCCACCTCAGGTTTATACAAGACAAATGTGGTTAAAGGAAGAGGGTATAAGAGAATCTTGAGAAATGCTGGATCTATTTCTGCAGTAAAATCTGTTCAAAGCCCTTTATAAACATCAATGAAGTAAATTTAGTGCAAGCGCCTTCTGGGAAAAAAAATGTTGCTGAATATTTCTGAAGAACTGGGCAGTAAAGTATGGGGAGAGTTGTCCTCAGTGTCTGAATCCTGCTGGTGGAGTTTCCAATGCAGTTAAGTTTGGCCCCAAAACCCCATCTGCTTCGGTTCAAGGTATTTCGAGACTTGAGGGCACTGCTGCTCTGCTTCATAACCCGAACCGCAGAAGCTTTTTCAATGCTTCTTGCCCTAGGGGTAACCAAAGTTGTAAAATATGTATTCCAGGAGGACTGGAATTAATCCTAAGGGTTGGTGTCTCTGCACTCCCCTCTCCTGGCTGCCCACTTTACTAACACTTAGAGAATTGTATTTTTCTGAGATCTCGATCCCCAGATCATAGCAAGTTGGATGAGCCAGATTCTGTGGGGAACAGAACAAACCCCTTCCCACAGACATGCAGGCTAACAACAATCCTGTGATTTGGGTTCACAGTCCTCTTTTCTTGTTTTTCCACTTCAGCAGCTCACAGACTTTTGTCTGACACTCAAAGCTTTGAACCTCATGGGACGCCTGCAGAATGCAGAAAAGAGCATCTCTGCCACCCGTGAACTCCATCAGATGAACTCGTGTATTCTAATGGCACTCTGTCCCTGGAGTACCGATTAAAACACAGCATTATAGATACTTCTGCCACCAACAGGAGTTAACAAAATAGTCCAAGAAAAACAAAATCTTCCCCCAAACAAGTGTTTTAACATTTTCTAGAAGCCAATCACTAATTCCAGTGAAAACCTGTTGCTGAGACAAAATAACTAGTCAAAACTACTCATTAAAATTGAAAAAAAAAAATTTTTAAAGACCTTTTAGAAGCCTAGCTATCCAGAGTGGCTTTAACTTCTGACCTTAAGCTGTGTAGATGTAGGCACCTTCCCTGTCACCTTTAGTATCTTCAGTGCTTTCTCTACAGTGATTGAAAACATGAGACAAGCGAAGCTGCTTCTGCACACGGAGCTCTGAGCAAGGGGCTGCACCGATCCGCACACGCGGACCGAGACGACAGCCCCGGGAGTGCCGAGAGACACAGCACAGCACACGCGAGCCGTCCTCGCACCTTCCCTCGCGGACCTCTTGCCGAGAAGCCACGGTCACAAGAACTCAGTGCACCCCACGGTGCAACAGATACCCAGAATGAGGCACCACCCACTGATTTTTAAGTAGCAGTTTATCTTAATGACCGTATGATTATCATTAATAGAGAAGAATTTTCTTTGCTAGTGTTTACAAACTCTCCTTTACCCCAGTTAGCATCATTCTGAAAAGGATTCTTAGATTATAATACATTTGCTAAGTTTGTTCTGTGTGCACATAGCTACCTTGTACTTTTTGCAGTCATTTTTCCAAGCACGATTTCTTTTTTTTTTCCTAAGCCATAGGTCTTTTAGTCTGAAAGCCGTTTACTACAGTAAGAAATAAAAGCATGCAACTATAGTCTACATTAAGATAGGTTTTGTATTTTTATTGCTTTGTGAATTGCCATGCTCACTAATGTGAATTTCAGAAAATTGTTTTCTTATTATTTGTTAAAACTTTTGCTGTAAAATTCAAACAACAATTCAATCAGCCTATTTCCTTTCCAAATTCCCTTTCCTTGTTGTCCACATTATTTTATGTGCATGGCCATAATTAAAAAATTGATACTCTGCAGAACTGAGCAAGTCCCGCTTATCACAACCTGGCCGTTAACCAAGATCATTCAGCCACCAGCCGTGCGTGCCGAGTCTATGATATGGAAATCAATCTCTTTACCAGCAAAAGGGCTGGCGGGTGGGCAGAGGGTTAAACTTCTTGGGCATTAAGAACACAGGTATAATTCACAGAAGTCACCCGGGAGCTGTTCCACAAGCACAGGCTGCTGGCAGGGGCTGACAGTCAAAACGTGGCTCTGGCCAGCGACGGCAGCCAGAGGAGACAGGACAGCAGCAGAATTACACCGTGGTCTCACCAGCTTCTGCACGGAACACAGAAGACTGCGTGTGTTCAGAAGCGATCGGCGATTCCCTGTGATCACCAGGAAAAAGGGAATTAAAGAGGAATTCGAAGACAAGGCCTGCGGCAGATAGAGCCCCCCGGGAGAAGTTGCAGACGAGGCAAATAAAAGGGCAAATAAAGAGAGGGATCCGTCATAGGGGAGAAGAGCAACCCCCGGGGTTACCCAGCAGAGACAGGAGGGCTGGTGCAAGCTGAGAGCAGAGGCGGGAGCAGTTCAGAAAGGACGGTGATGGGCTGAGTACTGCCGCAGGACCCAGGGTGGTCGGAGGAGAGCATCCTGGCGGGTACCTGCGTGAGGAAGGCTGCCAGCACAGAGGGGCAGAAGGCACCTCGGAGCCCAGCGAGCAATGCGGGCCCAGGGCTCACACGCTATTGCAGAGTAAACTCAGGCAGGAAATTAAACGCGGTTAATCCGTGGAACCTGTAACAGTTAACTTAACTCCAGTAAAACTTGTCAGCAATGAAGCAAACACAACAGCCTAAGGCCAGTTTTGTTTTCTTTTTTTCTAAATACATTTCTCCCCAGTGATTAGCAAGGAAATTTTAGCAAAAGCCAGTGTTTAAGCCCTACGGATCACCATCTGAATAAAACCACCACAACCAAAATCTGTTTGGGCTGCAGTTAAGGTTTATAGGAAAGCTCTGTAATGCAGGAATTTATAGATTTGTTAACCATGAAGCTGATACTCTCCTAGCAAGAAGATCGATGCTTTTACAAGGCACGAACGCCTAGATCAAACACGAGCAGAAGCAGCAGTTTGCAGGTACTTGCAAACTCCATTCAATAAACACAGCTAATGGGCCTCCACTGCCCAGCTGTAATAAAGATCGATGGAAAGAGCCGTATCATTATCATGTCCTTCGCATTTATCTGCACATGGAGCTGCACTGACCAAGGCTCAGTCAGAAAATGGAAAGATAACAGTTAAGTTGTTAGCTTTCCAGCCACTGACTCGAGGGCTGGGACCTCACACCTCTTGGTCTCTCTAAGCTCGTTTGCGAACTCAGCTTGGTATTGTCTTGGATATGGCTAGGGCTGAAGATTAACTCCTCAATTACAGGCAAGTTCAGCTGAAGTATTGGCAAAATCCCCAAATTGCCGCTAACCACGCTGGAGGACTCTCCTGGCACCCGCTCCCTTCAGCTTCAGGGAAGCAGCCAAAGCAGCCAGCGAGTTCCAGAACCACGGAGCTTCTCCCGAGCACAGCCTGCAGCCTCTGTGCCATCGCTCACCCGCCCCGGTTACGTCCCCTCACGCCACCGCTCCTCCTTCTTGGGGCTTGTACCTGCAACACCCTTCAGAATGCCACGGCTCTGTTCAGTGGCCGCTGAGGCAGCATTAAAGTGAGCGAAAAGAAGTTCGCTTTTTAAACAGGCCGCTTTCTTCTGCTCTGTAATCAGTTAAGCAAATTGAAATTGCTTATGAGGAAAAGAAAAAGAAAATCCACAGTTTTCTCATAATAAGATTCCCAGAGCTGAACGCTTGCTCTTTTACAAGGACTGCAGATCAAAAGACAATCATTCCTTAGCGATCTGTGTTTCTTACTCTATGCAGAGCCACAGTCCTCTAGATGACTTATGCTAGTTCCCTTGAAAGACAGACCAGATTATTGTATTTGTGCAAGAACTGGGTGCTGAAATAACAGGCAGTTAATATTAGACCATGCTTTGTGAAAAAGGGGAAAAACACCAGCTAAAAATCATATTAACTTGCATCAAAATCCCAGTCCTCCAACTGAAGCCAGGTCTTTGCACAGCGCAACCCCAGCCGGGTTGGGGAAACTTCTCACAGAGAGATCTGAATGCTGTCTTAGGAACAGATTCCGAAATTACAGCTTAATGAAGGTTGTGCCCCGTCCAATTTTAGAAACTAATTCATGCCATTCCCAATCAATGTATCAGTGAGACATGCATAGACAAATCCAATAGACATATAGAAATGACTTTTTATTTTGTGAAGAACACTTGAAAAATAAAGATGAAAGCTTTTCCAGGCTTTGGAATATGACCATCATAAACCATGGAATCAAAAAGACTCCTCTTTAAAAAGGTGTTCCCTCTCCCCACCCCCATTTTTAATGAACTCCCTCATTGTGGAATGACCCACAATAGTTTTAAGAAAAAAATATGCATTTTGAGCCAACATTAGAAATAATCCAAGATTGGTTCAGTGCAGGCGCTGCTACATTACACTTTAACGAAGGCACATACTAAAATCCCCACCTCAGTACTTGTAATCCATACTTAAATTTCTCCAAACTTTGTGTTTTCAAGAAGCGACTAGCGTTATTAAAGGTAGGTGGGAAGGCTGAGCTCAGTACAGCTGTCCAGCAAGGAACTGGAGGAATTAAAGTGACAGCAAAGTAAGTGCAATGCAACGAAACAATCTGCAAACACCAACCTTTCTTCCTTACCTTAGTAATCAGCATGTGCGATCATTTCTGGCTTGCAAGAACGCTTGTTGATATGGAAGAAGGCGATGCAAAAAAAGATGGAGAAAGCAACTGGCTACCCTCACCTCAGTCAGAAAATCTATCCATAAAACCAGGATTTCAAGATTCAAGTAAAGCCTACCTACAACTGAAACAGCGAGGAAATTAAAATATCCCCTTCTTGAACGGATCGGCCTAAGAAAGAACAGAAGCACCTAGATATGCAAAGAAATAAATACTAATCATATGCTTCAAGGTGCTTTATACTTTTTTTTTCTTTTGCTGATAGCTGAGAGTGTCAGTTTTTGTCTTGAAGCTGTCTGAAATACCAGAATACTGTTAACCTATAAAAGGTAAATGACAGATCTTCTCACATTAGCCAAAATTTTAGTAGTCTGCTGTACTGGCATCTTCTTCTACAGTATCTTCTACACGTACAGGAAACAGGTTAAAAGTTTACAGTAGCCCCCAAAAGTGATTAGTATTTTGTCCTCTCATTATCACAGTTTTAATTAAGGATACTTCAGGCTTTGCTCATTTCAGAACAGGCTTCTGGACACTTGTGCAGTTCAACAAGGCTCTGTAGTGTGTTTGATAGCAGACTTCACTCGACTTGGCAATCCATTTGCACGGGTCCCCAGCCATAAAAGGCAAACGCGTTAGATGCCACCAGCACATGACTTTTGTGTTAACTTCCACCATTCCGTTTTCACCTTATCATTCAAAACATGTTTAGAATTTGATTATAAACCATTAACTCCACTAAGAGTTCGGGTTAATTTGTCAGTACTAGCTATGCTCAAAGAAAATTCTGAACCTGATGGGAAATTAAGTTATGAATAGTCACACAGAGCGGGGGAAACACAGTTTAAGTATTGTAAGCGTTAGAAAAGTTTCGATAAAGATGCTGCAGCGTCAACTTCTGGTAAGCCCTGATTCCCAGCCTCAGGGGTAAGAAAAATATGGTCTCTCATCAGCTAGTTACACGTGTTCTCAATCTTGAGATCCAGCCTCACAAGCATTCAGTAAACATTTTACTTAAGAACCTTTGATACTGAGTTCAGCCGGTAGTTAGCCGCATACATCTCCTTCTGTTACGGAGGCTGTAAATCAGCTTTGTGACACCAAGAGAAGCATTTTCTCAAATGTAACAAAGAATATTAGAACAATTGAAAAGATAAGAAATGAGGGAAAGTCCTCTGAATAAGAGTACTGAAAATAAATACAAGCCTTTTTCCTGAGTTCCACTTAAGACCAAACATCAGATCTGCCAATTTTTTCCATCCGTTTTGTTTGTTAATGAAGCTTATGGACCACAAAAAAGCCCCTAGCAACTTTAAAACATAAGGTTACCACACAGTTGTTCCATATCACAAAAGGTTTTAGAGCTTGACAGATTCTGAACTTGCCCTTTTTTGAGCCAATTTAGTACACTTTGTCCAGAGATTTCCACATTTCCTTCATTCCTGAAATCTGACTCCAGCTACTACAGACTAAAGTTTATATATAAAGAGACAAAAGCAAATTCTGGTATCACTAGTAACTTCAGTGGGAAAAAATTTCTAAAAAGAGATGATTATGACTGCATAAAAAACCCAGCAAACTCCATAGTGATGGTGCAAGGCATCAGCATCTGACCAAAAAAAAGCATTTAGGGAGATTACAAAACAGTCACCATAAGGTTATACAATATATTAATAAGTTTTCTCATAAAGTGCATTTACCTAGCCTGAGAATAAGTACCACATTGATAAAGGGATGCTAAAGCACTTCCCCAAGAGAGACTAAAAGAAAATCAGAGTTATCCTGAATCCTATATCCAGTTTGTCTCGGTGATTCTTGAAGACACTTCGGGAAAGACCCTCTTGCTGGTCCAGTTGAGGTTCTCCATTCCAACTGAGTACATCGGTAGCATGGTCTGGTCAGCAAATCATCTCCTGGTGCTATCTGAAAACGCCCACATTGATAGAAAGAGCCACTTCTGGTTTACGGTGCTTAATATTCAGCTTCTCCTCAGAGAAAACATGGTCCTGTAAGCGTTCGGCTTGCCGACTATTAAAAAAAAAAAAATATGCCCAATATTAGTGTTGAGCCTTAGCACCAACAGCAGCATGAGCCTAGACTGGAACCCGATTTCCACTTAGTTCTAAGAATGACATTGCAGGCTCACGCTTACAATCTGTGCAGGGCCAGTGCAGCCAAGGAGTTCATTTTTCACCTCCAGAGGCAGTGACAAATTTTGCAGTGTGTTGCAAGAGCAAAACTGAGGCTTGGGTAGGAACACGGCACTTAAAGCCAGGAGTTTGAATTACCTGAGCACTTCCTTCAGGACTACTGGAACTGTGTGCTCTAAAAGCACCCAGCTAGCACTGTCCCAAAAAATTATCCAGGTATCAAACTAATCTGAAAAGCAGCAAAGAACAGTCTGCATATTTCTAAAGAAAAATAAATATAAATACTCAATACCTTTTCTTTTTTTCTAATGCAAGCTGCCTTTGTTTCTCTTTTCCAACATCATCTCTCACTGTGCTGAAGTCCTTAGTGTCATCAAGGAGAAGATTCTGTTGTGAAAAAGGATTGAGTGTATTGGTTTGTAATTTTCATCTACCAAAACTACTTCCCGCATGTTGCTCAGTTCACACAATTAATTTTCAGAGCATTTCCTCAAACTAGTTTTACAGCAATTAACTTCAAGTTAACTAAGTGGAAAAGATTCAAAAAGGCAAAAAAATTATTAAACTCCTCTGTTTAGCTTTTGTATTTAACAGTGAATTTGCTTTATTCAGAGATTTCTCTTGATAGTCTAATGCATCAGGATAGGACATCAGATTTTTCACATACTGCTTTAAAACCCAGTGAGTATGTTCTTTCAGAGGTCTCCTAAATAAGCCTTATTGCTAATTCAGAGCTCAATATGCTGCTGTGTAATTCTTTTTTAAATAATGGAATAGATGTGTAATAATTCGTTGGAAAATGTAATGGGTTTAAATTTACAATATGATTTTTAAAGGGTGCTGTTCTTGGATTTTACACCGAATTGGAAAAAAAAAAAAAACAGTCAAGAAAATAAGGGCAAGAAAAAAATCCAGTTCCTTCTGGATAGCGTTCAAGCATAGAGCAGAAACTGACTGCTTGCACTGGCTGAGAGCTGCACGAGAGCCCCTAATGTATTGCCCTTTAGTGCCAGTGCCAAGGGGGAAAGCATGAGACTTCAATCAGGTTGATAAAGAAAAGGAGAAAAAGAAGAAAAAGCACCGGTAGCAACAGATTTCCAATCCACACAATGTATTGTCCAGATTCACATACCAGTACTTTCATAGAGATGTAGAAGGATGCAGGAAAACCAGGAAGAAATTAAGATACCGCAAAGAGGACAGTGCCTGAACCTAATCCTTGTGCAACAATTAAAGCTAAGTTAATTTACCTTCACGCCAATGATATCTCCATCTTTCAGGTGATAAGGTGCTGACTGTAAACTCTCCTGTTTTTTCTTCCGTTTCCTCTTTGAAATTTGCTGTGTCTGAATAAAATCAAAGCAGAAGATTCGTACATGGCAGATTTCAGAAATATGCTTAAATACACATGCTCAAGAACTGCAGCACAAACCAACGCATACTTCTCTCAAGCAACTGTTGGATTCTGTCATTCCAGATCTTACCCAGCTAGATATTGGCAGCCACTCAAATTTTTCAGGGAAGTATTTGGCTATTTCAATTTTATCTACAGGGAGACAATAGTGAGAAGCCACTCGTTGCCTCAGTGCCCAGGTTGTGCATTCTTTGGAGATATCCCACACCAAATCCATGGAGTCATAGTAGTCCCTCTCCCCTGGTATGCCCATCTGTACTCGAAGCAGCAGTTCATGGGGGCTGTCATTAGGAAGAGAAAATAGACCATTCTTGTGAGCCAGGCTTTCAGAATCCAGATTCCCAGTTTTCACTCCTTCCTGCCCTCCCTTATTTTTGTTTGTGGAAAACAAAAAATAAGCTCCAAAGTATTCTCGCATACTGACATCTGTAATCCTGACAGACAGTATTTAAGTTAAAAGCTGCTCAATTAAGTCTCATCTCAAATGCACTGCTGCAAGAAATAAGTATCTTGAGATCTTACCCCAAACGCTCTTCTTTTTGCAAAGGTTCAATGCAGATTTCCACTCTGGCACCCAGCTTATAGTCACTGAAAACAGAACAAAGATTATACACATTTCCAGTCGTATATTCTAAGTTCCTGAGTAGAAAAATCACAGTTCTAGTCAAGTAGACCTGTGCTGCTCTGGAAAACCAAAGCAAGAAGCTATCGGAACAAAAACGAAAACCTCAGAAAAGTACAAAAATTGCATTTAAAAACACCTAAAATAAAGCGTAGCAGAGCAAGCATGGTACGATCTACTTATGCACACACCTCCTCCTTCCACAACTCTCAAGTTAAAAAACTGAAGTAACCAGAAATGAGCTTTCTGTTTACGTTTGACTGAGCTGATTTATTTCTCCACCAATCCATCCCACAATCCAGTCCACAGTCAGTTTGTTGCAAAGCTACTTGCACATTCAATAGGAAACCTACTTGAGTTGCTGCTTGTTGTTTCGTAAAAGCTTGCCTGGACGCTTACTGTCCACTGTCCATGCTCTGAGAAATGAGGGCAGTGGGACAATCTGCTCCTGGCAGCATGGTAAGGTCATAGCCTGAAAAAAGAAACATTTCTTTAATAATTTTAGCAGCCAGTCTTCTGGGAAAAAAAGAAAACCACTTGATTAATTCTCAATGCAATACTGAAGCAATCAGAAATAGGGCAAGGTATTTAGATTTATTCCACACCAGCTGCTGCTTGTGACTTACAGGTAGTGGCTGTGATCGACATACTCGCTTCTCAACCTCAAAGCAAGTTGGACTTCACTCCCTCCCAACATTTCTCAGCTTAACTTACATTTCAAAAGTACTGAATTTATTTTTTTTAAACAAAATTTGTATAACTGGGAGGGAATGAGGCTGACAGAATCATTACCCCAATCTCTAGCCAAGTGCTGAGCAAGCTCCTTTAAGCCCTTATCAAGGAAACAATACTCTTCCCATGCTAAGACAATTCTCCTTGTTCACAAGGTGCAAATGGTCAGTTTTTCATAGCAGTAGTTTGCTGGAGACTGAAACTGAAGTCATACCCAAAACAGTAAGTGTTGGTATGGATCAGAATCAGATGAGCTATCCTTCCCCGTGCAGTTTAAGTAGAACAACTGACTGGCTAAACAATAAAGAGCCTTATGATAAGATTGTTTTATGTCTTTTTGTGATTTTGGGTGGGGGTTTTTTTGGTTGGGTTTTTCTTTTTTTTGCTTTTGGGGTTTTTTTTTTGGTTGGGTTGGGGCTTTTTAGAGTATTAAAATCGTACTTTTATGGTTAAAAAAAGCATAAAAAGGCACCTTAGTTTCTGGCCAAAGAAACTAAGCTTTACCTTCCTGAATGACAAACATGACCTTCTGCGCATCAAAAGCGATTCTTTATTTATTAGATTCAACATACAAAAAAAAAAAAAAAAAAAAAAAAAAGGACGCAGAAAACTAATACAGGAACAATGTGGAAATGGAAAGTGGCTTTTTAGGAAGTGCTTGCATGTGTGTGTTTCTCATGAATAATTTTTACATTGTGAAATAAAGATCGGGCCGCAAGCCAAAGTTCCAGATGAAGTGCAACAAGGCTTTTGCAGGTCAGGACACATGACAGGTAGGATGGCAACTGCAGGGGACATACTAAGGAAGTCTCTGAGCTACATGCTCCAACTGCCTCTTGGTACTTACCACTGAACATGGCATAAAAGCAAATGCCATATCAGAACATACTGGAGACAAGGGAAAAGGAAATAAAAAATAGGTATTAATAGAGCTCAATTAATCACAGTGTTGCTGTATATTTCCAATACAGGAGAACATCTAACCTGCATCTTCAGATCTTCCAAAGAAGCTTCTCCTGCTATTTCTATACTGCCAGCATAACAAAGATCCATGTCTGTGTGGATGTATTCTGGTGAATCTTTAGATGGGGGGGAGAAGGGGGAGGAAGAAAAAAACAACAGAAGAGTCAACATGACTTTGTTTATCATCCTAAGAGATAACAGTCACTTCAAGGTGAGATTTCACTTAGAGAAGGGATCTGACCTCAATTTTTTTGGAGGGCAGTTAAAGAAACATAATATACAGTTGATAAAATACATTCTGTTAGTTGCCTAAGAGGAAGAGTTCAAACTGATCCTATACCGCAGATTTTAAAACTAAGACGAGTTATTCACATTGGTAAATAGTATCAATTATTGGTTATGACTCTGAAATGTAGAGCGTGTTGCAAGGAAACTTAAATCTGCTCTTACCTATGCTACTGAAATCATGAGGGGAGAAAGTGAAACTCAGAAAAAGTTTGAGAGAAAAGGAGAAAAACGCAAATAAACCTTCTAAAAGGAGAGGGGTCTTGCTCTGCAACACAGCTCAGTAGCTAAGGAAGAATATTATTCTCCCTTGGCAAGGAAAATTGGTTTTCATTTTCCAATTCACAGTTGTCCCCACTTCATTTTCTTCTTCCTTCCCAACCCTCACTTGATTTTCCTACCCTAGCTGGTTTTTGATTTAGATTTGACCTTTAGAAGAACAAATGCAGGTTAAAATACTATATGTAATGTCTTTTATTCTACGTAAGATTTATTCATCACTCCTTTTAAAGCTTCTCAAAAAGCAACATAGCCTGAAGTGAATTAAATGTGATATTAGCAGTCTGGCATTTGAAGCCAATCACTTGGATGCTCATTGAGTAGATGCTTTACAATACTGCCACTGCCTTCAGGTATGGAGAAGCCATTTTATTTACTGACAAGTAAAGAACCCCTGCTTCAAAATTTAGTGGAGGTCTTACCCTTGATCAAATATAACTAAGGAATGTCAGAACAGTACCATCCAGCATTTGTGGCCTGGTAAAAAATTGCATGTCTCCTAAGTGGCTCCTTTCACCATAAACTTGCTGAAACTGGTACAGTCACTCATAGGTTTCAGAAGGATTTTAAGGCTTTGGATTGAAATTTTGGTTTTGACTCAAAGCCCTCAGTGCAATCACAGACAATCAGGCCATATGATTCCTTTCAAAAACCGATCAAGCTTACCTCCTGCAGGAGACACCTGCAAAGCATCCATCTTGCAGGTCATCCCGTTCACTTGGTCTTGTGTGTTCTCTCCATGTTTCATATGACTTGAAGACTTGAACCACCAGATAGGTATTTTCAGGAAACCCTACAAAGTGAACAGAAAGCACCGGGTAGCTAGCTCATGTGTTCTAATGTAGACAATGAACAATTTCACCTTCATCTCAGGAAAAAGGAAAAGACTGGTTCAAATCTGAGTTTTTGTAAAGGCATTAGCATTCATCTAAGACCACACATCATCAACTCTCACTTCCTACTTTTACAGGGACTAGAGTTTTATGTAATCCATACAGGGGGTAAAGATCAGCTGCTGCAAGAGCACTATTTGTGAAGAACTCCAAAATTTGCTGGATAAACTGGGTATCTTGTAACACTATGTCTCTGCAGAAAAGCTTCGGCATGAGAATCACGAAAGCAGAAGCTTCGGCATGAGAATCACGAAAGCACAATTTATGTGAAAACACAAGTTCAGAGGGAAGGGGCTGATGGAAATGGAGACAGGCATACCACAGCTGTCAACCTAGATTAGGACTGTAGCTAGCCCTATAACATGCCTACAGGAATAATCAGTATCAGTGGTCTCCAGTAACTCCCCCTACAACCATCCCTAGAAGATACCTCTTGGCAACGTGCAACAGTTCAAGTTTATCCTAGGACCTGACTGATGTTATTTTTGAAGATATTCACTTGCAAAGAATCACTCCGACAGGCTCCTCGTGTCATGCCAGCACTGCAGCCCCAAGGATGCCAGACCCTCTCCGCCCCTCTCCCTTGGGGCTCAGTGCAGAAGAAATGGCACCTCTCCACACCCCAGGGGCAGGGCTGGAGGACGGGGAAGAAGGGCCCACGCAACACTTGGCAGTCGGCAATTCTTTTAGGCAGTGCTGGGAGACCTTGCCCAGGGCAGCTGTGCCTCCCTTTCCCGCCTGCGAGATCTCTGGATGCTTTGCCCCCTCTCAACCACTGACAGGCATGGGGGGCTGCACCAGATGCAGAGAATCAGGTGGGTGGGGGGGTCATTGAGGATCCCCGACCTTCCTGGAACACTGTTGCCACCATCTCATCCAGGGCACCCCAGGCATGGGATGAGGAGGGGGCTGGAGCCCAGGGCACACAAGGGGAGGTGGAGGGCAGTCCCTGTGCCCAAGGGAGCGATCCCCAGGAAAGGGGCCCTTAGCTCCCCCAACCCTCCCTCCTCCTCCCACATTAGGGCATCTTTCAGGCCTCCCAACTCCCAAAACACACTCATCGCCATCACAGGGTCCTCCTGATGTCACAAGCCACCTCACTGCCTTTGGAACTAGCTGATCTTTAAAGGTCCCTTCCAACCCAAACTGTCCTATGATATTGCTTGGGTTTGTTAGCAAAGAATCCTTCCATTTGTATAACCATCGCTGACAAGAGGGTCTCCCAGTAGGGCCCTCCCTTTTCAAACACGACCCTCAGTACAAATATGAACTGAAGGCAAACACTTAAGTTCCTCTATTTTTATGATTTTGTGAGGAAGTAGTAGCATAAGAGTTGTGCCTTTGCAAGAACTTGCATGCCAGAAATACTCATTTCCCCCAGATCTGT
The DNA here is from genome assembly GCF_000690835.1 of Fulmarus glacialis. Lineage (NCBI taxonomy): Eukaryota > Metazoa > Chordata > Aves > Procellariiformes > Procellariidae > Fulmarus > Fulmarus glacialis. Next base: position 25,956 of record NW_009210199.1, read on the forward strand.
TAACACACTTCTAGGCAAAGAAGCTGCAATGGGCAAGCCTTTTACCACAGAAGTTGAAAGAAGAATAAAAATAGACAGACTAAGAATATTATAAATGTTGACTTAAATTTAAAAAGCTGTAAAACTACAAAAAGCATTATTCATTATTGCCAACCAGAATTTTACCGATGGAAGAATTTTTAAAATACACAAGAGGAAAAAAAAGAAACGACTATCATATTCAAGTCTCCAGACGCTGTCAACTGACTAAAGAACACACTCTCTCTTGTTTTACCTTTGGTGGAAGCTTTCCTTCAGTTATAACCAAAGTATC